>NW_027397074.1:37165185-37459114 GCF_003265705.2 Callorhinus ursinus
CGCCGAGCAGGAAGCCCGATGTGGGACTCGATCCCGGGACTCCAGGATCATGACCTGAGCCGAAGGCAGTCGCTTAACCAACTGAGCCACCCAGGCGCCCCTCACAATAGTCTTTTACCCATAGTTTTTCTGTTATTTATTATGTCTGAAAACTGTGATTTTGGAACTTTTCATCCTCAGGAATATTGGAGATGGCAAACTGATACTCTGCTTTTAATTCTTGCTCAGAAGTTGTGAAGAATTTCCAATGAGACTTTTTCTTGAGAGAACTCACATTTCAAATATAGTTTAAAGGCTAAAAATTAAATATCTTATAATGCTAACATTGTTTAATGTTATAATAAATGTTAGTATCCAATAATTCTGTAAAGATTAAAAGAATACTACTACTTCACTTCTATTGTATTCATCTTTGAATCATGTAGTAATTATTTTTCATAATCTTAAATCTAGCTAAAGTAACTTTTCTACTATTAACACCTCATTCAAATTTCTTATTTTGTTAACTATTCTTTTTTTATTGAAATATAATTGACATAGAGCATTGTGTAAATTTAAGGTGTTGATCTGATACATTTATATACTGCAATATGATTACTGCTATAGCATTTATACATGCATCATATCACAAAACGATAATTTCATTTTGTATTGAGAACATTTTAGATCTAGTCTCTTAAGTTTAATAACTCCAACTTGTTATATTCACTTATTAAATATTTACTATAATCCTAAAAAAAGCTAATTATCCCATCTGGGCTTCAAATAAAGTGATTTTACTAAGTAGAAAAAAAAATCTCTCTTAGCAACTTTGAAGTATGTACTACAGTATTGTTGACTATAATCACAATGCTGTGCATTAAACCTCAAGAATTTATTCATCCTCTAACTGCAAGTTTATACGCTTTGATCAACATCTCTCTGATTCTCCTACCTCCCAGCCACTGGGAATAACTATTCTATTCTGTTTCCATGAGTTCGGCTTTTTTACGTTCCATATGTTAGTGAGACAATGCAGTATTTGTCTTTCTTTGTCTGACTTATCTCACTTAGCATAATGCCCTCAAGGTCCATCCATGTGGTCCCAAATGGCAGGATTTCCTTCTTTATCATAGTTAAATAATATTCCACTGTATACATTTACCACATCTTCTTTATGGAGACTTAGATTGTCCCCATGTCTTGGCTGTTGTGAGTAATGCTGCAGTAAACATGGGAGTACAGATATCTTTTCAATATACTGTTTTTGTTTCCTTTGGATATATACCCAGAAGTAGAATTACTATATCATATGGTAGTTCTATTTTTAATATTTTAAGGAAACTTCATAATGTTTTCCATAGTGACTGAACCAATTTCTATTCCCACCCTTGTCTTGTTCCTGACCTTAGAGGAAAAGCTTTTAAACTGTGACCATTGAGTGTGATGTTAGCTGTGGGCTTAATATACATGGATTTTATTATGTTGAAGTAATTCCTTCTATACCCAATTTGTTGAGAACTTTATCATGAAAGAGGTTGAATTTTGTCCAGTGCTTTTTCTATCATGTGTCTATTGAGCTGATCATATTATTTTTATCATTTGTTCTATTAATGTGATATATCACATTTATTGATAGGGATATATTGAACCATCCTTTCATCCTAGAGATGGATCCCACCTGATCATGGTATATGATTCTTTTAATGTGCTGTTGAATTTGGCTTGCTAGTGTTTTGTTGAGATTTTTTGCATCTCTATTCAAAAGAGATATTGACCTGTAGTTTTCTTTCCTGTAGTATCCTCATCTAGGTATCAGGATAATGCCGTCCTGTAAAATGAGTTTGGAAGTGTTCCTCCTATTCAATTCTTTGAAGTAGTTTGAGAGGGATTGGCATTAATTCTTTTTTAGTGTTTGGTAGAATTTACAGGGAAACCATCTGGTCCTGGGCCTTTCTTTGTTGGGAGGTTTTTTGTTTTGTTTTGTTTTGTTTTAATTTTATTATGTTGTGTTAGTCACCGTACAAGACATCATTAGTTTTTGATGTGGTGATCCATGATCCATTGTTTTCATATAACACCCAGTGCTTGTTGGGAGGTTTTTGATTACTGATTTAATCCTTCTGCTCATTATTCAATAGATTATTTTTTTCTGGGAATTTATTCATTTCTTCTAGGTTATCTAGTTTGTTGGTGTGCAGTTGTTCATTATGTCATAATTGTCTCTTTTGATCTTTTGTATTTCTGTGGTGTCAGTTGTATCTCCTCTCACATATCTGATTTTATATATTTGAGTCCTCTCTTTTTCTTAATTAGGCTAGCTATTGGTTTGTCAATTTTGTTTACCTTTTCAAGAAACCAGCTCTTAGTTTCCTTTGTCTTTTATATTGCCTTTCTTATCTCAATTTCATTTATTTTCATTCTGATCTTTGTTATTTCCTTCTTTCTTCTAACTTTGGGCTTAGTTTGTTCTTTTTCTAGTTCCTAAAGGTATAAGTTAGGTTGTTTGAGATCTTTCATTTTCTTTATGTAGGCATTTATCACTTTAAATTTTTCTCTTAGAACCGCTTTTGCTACATTCCATAAGTTTTGGTATATTGTATTTCCATCTAATTTGTTTCAAGATATTTTTTGATTTCTCTTTTGATTTCTTCTTTGATCCATTTCTTGTTCAGAAGTATGTTGCTTAATTTCCACACATTCATGAATTTTCCAGTTTTTCTGCATTATTAATTTCTAGTTTTATACCATTGTGGTCAGAAAAGACACTTGTTATCATTTCATTCTTCTTAAATTTGATAAGACTTGTTGGGTGATATAACATATGATGTATCCTGGAAAATATTTTATGTGCACTTTAGAAGAATGTGTATTCCACTGCTGTTGTGTGGAATGTAATGTAGATGTCTGTCAGGTCCATTAGGTCTAAAGTTTTAGTCCAATAAATAAATAAATAAATAAATAAATAAAAATTTAAAAATAAAGTACTAGTCCAATGTTTTTATGTTGATTTTCTGTATGAATGATCTATCCATTGTTGAAAGTGGAGTATTGAAGCCTCCAACTATTATTGTCATTGTCTATTTTTCCCTTTACATCTGTTAATGCTTAGTATATTTAAGTGTTCCATGGTTGGGTACATAAATATTTATATTTGCTATGTCCTCTTAATGAGTTTACCCCTTTATCATTATATAATGATCTTCTTTATCTCTTATTACAGTTTTTGTCTTAAATCTATTTTGTGTGATGCAAGTACAGCCACCCCTAATTTCCATATGCATGGAATTCCATTCCTTCACTTTGAGTGTATATGTGTCCTTAGAGGTGAAGTGAATGTCTTGTAGGCAACATATATTGTGTTATTTGTTATTGTTGTTGTTGTCATTTTTTACATCCAGCCACTCTGTGCCTTTTGATTGGAGAGTTTAACCCATTTACAAATTAGTAATTATTAATAAGTACTGACTAATGCCATCTTTTTAATGATTTGCTGGCAGTGTTGTAGCTTCTTTGTTCCTTTCATCCTCTCTTGCTGCCTTCTTTGTGAATTAATGATTTTCTGTAGTGGTATACTTTCATTGCCTTCTCTTTATCTTTTTTTTTAGATTTTATTTTTATTTATGTATTTTAGAGACAGAGAGAGTGTGCACATAAGTTGGGGGAGGAAGAGAGGGGAAGGGAGAGGGAGAGAGAATCTGAAGCAGGCTCTGTGCCAATGCGGCACCCACTCTGGGGCTCTGATCTCACCACCACAAGATCATGACCTGAGCTGTAACCAAGAGTTGGACACTTAACCGACTGAGCCACCCAGATGCCCCACCTTCTCTTTGTCTTTTGTAAGTTTTTGCTTATTGTCGCCATGTATTCCAATTAGGGAGAATTAACATGTTAAAACATATTATGGACATAACAGTCTTTTTAAAACTGATTTTACTTTTAAAGAAGCAGTCACCTCCTCCTGTCTACTGACTGGCTTAAGGATAAAAATACCTCCATCAGCAGTGTTAGGGATTTTGAGGCATTCTCAGGCTTTTCCTATGGATATACCTGCTCCCCACTTCTTATTCCCTTGGAAATTCTTAAGATTGTATACCTTCTCTTGATCTTGCAAAGCCAAGCCAGGTGCTGACAGCTTACTTGCTTTCCCTAGAATGCTGCTCAATTTTGTATGTTATATCCCAGTCCCACAGAATCAGGCAAGCTTTTTATGCATGTGTATGCTCACTAGCTATTTACAAAGGCTTGCTTCCACAACTCCCATTGGTTAGGGGCAGGGTAAGTGAGACATGCAGAATGTTGGGGTGTCCATGGGCCAACTTGAGGGGAGGATCTGTAGGCAAGATGTCCCCAGCAGCTTGTGAGCTGGCTTCCTGCCATGCAGTTAATAGGTTCTGCATTCCTTTTATATGCTCCATTCCAAACCCTGACTGCTCTTCTACAACCCACTCCCTGCCCTGCAGTCAAATAGCATGCCTCAATATTGTGGATGGGGTGAGAAAGGAATAAGTATCTTTAGCAGCTTCCCACCCAGCTTGGAAAGTGAAACTATTTCTCTTACTTCTTCAATCCATCCTATCTTATAATTTTTTGCTCTAACACTGTGCTCTGGAACTTTTCTACTGGACTTCTGGACTTCCACAAAGACATTCTTATCTGTAAATAATCATCTAAATTCCTGTGCTTTGGGAAGAAGATGGTAGAAAGCTCCTATTTCATCATTTTGATCCCTGTCTAACTCTGATTTTGCTTTTTTTTAAATTTTTATTGTTATGTTAATCACCATACATTACATCATTAGTTTTTGATGTTTTTTTTTTAATAGTGATGTTACAATCACATCTTGTGTTAATTGAAAGGGCTTGTTTGCCCAAAAGTGACAAAATGAAGCAAATAGTTATGTAATTCAAATAAGGAAATCAGGTACTGTTAAGTTGTAGACACTTTTGCTGTTCAGTAAGGATTAAATGGCTTGCCCAAAATTATAGGTGTAGTGTGAGTCGGGAATCCAGAATTTGAATCTACGCAGTTTGACTCTAGAACTGTGCTTTGGCCATATGTGGCTCTTTAAATTTAAATTAAATTATATAAAAAAGAAATTCAGTTCCCTCACTAGCTACAGTGCAAGTGCTCAATAGCTACACATGCCTAGTGGCTACCATATTAGACAGTAAGGAGAATATTCCCATTTTTGCAGAAAGTTCTATTGGATGACACCACTATAGAAGCAAAATTCTTGGTCTCTATACTATACCACTTCACCTGTGCTTTTATATACCATTGTCAGATTATTAAAGCAAATTTATTCGCCAGGTTTTAATTATCCCTTCTTTGCAGATGACCATTATAAGTATATCTCTAGCTTGGCAATTTTCCTAGTTATCAGTGCCACATTTCTATCTGTATGCCAGATATGTTCACTTGGACACTCTGATATCAATCCAAACATTTTTAAATTGAATATTACCTTTTCCCTAAAACCAACTGCCTCTCCTGACTTCCCCAATTCCGTCTGTTACTTTTTTATTTCCAGATAATGAAGTTAGTCACTGAACTTTTATTTTTTGTTCCTTCTTGCTTGTTTTCTGAATCTATATTCTATCAACCCGTAAAAATGTCTCTCAAGGTGTACCTAGGTGGCTTAGTTGGTTAAGCATTTAAGACTCTCGGCTTTGGCTCAGGTCATGATCTCAGTGTCATGAGATGAAGCGCTACATTGGGTTTCGCACTGAGCATGGAGCCTGCTTAAGATTCTCTCACTCCTGGGGTGCCTGGGTGGCTCAGTCGTTAAGCGTCTACCTTTGTCTCAGGTTATAATCCCAGGGTCCTGGAATAGAGCCCTACATCAGGCTCCCTGCTCAGCAGGAGGCCTGCTTCTCCCTCTCCCACTTCCCTTGCTTGTGTTCCTGCTCTCACTATCTTTCTCTGTCAAATAAATAAATAAAATCTTTTAAAAAAAAGATTCTCTCACTCCCTCTCCCTTTGCCCCTCCCCCCACTCACATGCTTTGTCTCCCTAAAATTAAAAAAAAAAAAAAAGTCTCTGAAATAAGACTTTTCTACTTCTATGACACTGGACCATAATGGGTGTACTTGAATCTTGTTTTTCCCCAAGTCCTTCCAGTCTACCCATGACATCAGGTTAATAATACCAAATACCAGTGGCCTTGTCCCTCTCATTGTCAGAAAACTGCAATATTTGCCCTTAAAAATTGGTTGAATGCCTTCTACAATCTTATCTACCTTATCTGTTTCTCCATTTCTGCATGAACTATTTATTCTAACCAGACTGGTTTCATTCCTCCATTGTGATAAAATTCACCTTTGCATTCCTAAAATTATGTTCTTGTTCCTCCTCCACACATCTTCACTTGTTGAAATCTTTAACCATCCTCTAAGGATTAACCTCAGGACTTTCCTCATCTGTGGAGTGAAACCATTTTAGGTCATAATGTTCTTTTCAGTTGCTAGAGTAGTCACTCTAGTACTAGTCATCGTATAATTTTCTGTCTTGCTAAGTGTATTATTTAGAGTTCTACAGAGAAACCGAACCAATAGGATATATATATCCTGTTGGGTCCCTATGTATTTAGGCATCTGTGTATGGGTGTGTGTGTGTGTGTGTGTGTGTGTGTGTGTGTGTGTGTGTTTCTATGGAAAGAGAGTGAGATTGAGGAGCAGAGAGATTGATTTTAAGGAATTGGCCTACATGAGTATGTTAGCTGCCAAGTCTGAAATCCTCAGGGCAGGCTAGAAGAATGGAAATTCTGGCAAGAAGTTGATGTCTTGTATCTGAAGGCACTCTGGAGACAGAATTCTTTCCCCTTGAGGGACTTCAGCCTTTTCTCTTAAGGCCTTTAACTGATTGGATGAGCCCTACCTACAGTATGAAGGCTAATCTGCTTTACTCAGAATCTACTGATTTAAGTGTTAAATTACATCTAAAAAATTACCTTCACAACAACCTTTAAATGGGTATTTTTTTGAGAAATTTTTTTTTAATTTTTTTTATTAACATATAATGTACTATTTGTTTCAGGGGTACAGGTCTGTGATTCATCAGTCTTACACAATTCACAGCTCTCACCATAGCACATACCCTCCCCAATGTCCATCACGCAGCCACGCCATCCCTCCAACCCCCTCCTCCACTCCAGCAGCTCTCAGTTTGTTTCCTGAGATTAAGAGTCTCTTATGGTTTGTCTCCCCCTCTGGTCTCATCTTGTTTCATTTTTTCCCTCCCTTCCCCTATGATCCTCTGTCTTGTTTCTCAAATTCCTCATATCAGTGAGATCATATGATAATTGTCTTTCTCTGATTGACTTATTTTGCTTAGCATAATACCCTCAAGTTTCATCCACGTTGTTGCAAATGGCAAGATTGTGGGTTTTTGATGGCTGCATAATACTCCATTGTATATATATACCACATCTTCTTTATCCATTCATTGGTTGATGGACATCTGGGCTCTTTCCATAGTTTGGCTATTGTGGACATTGCTGCTATAAACATTGGGTTGCATGTACCCCTTTGGATCACTACATGTGTAGCTTTGGGGTAAGTACCCAGTAGTGCAATTGCTGGGTTGTAGGGTAACTCTATTTTCAACTTTTTGAGGAACCTCCATACTGTTTTCCAGAGTGGCTGCCCCAGCTTGCATTCCCACCAACAGTGTAGGAGGGTTCCCCTTTCTCCGCATCCCCACCAACATCTGTTGTTTCCTGACTTGTTACTTTTAGCCATTCTGACTGGTATGAGGTGGTATCTCATTGAGGTTTTGATTTGGATTTCCCTGATGCCAAGTGATGTTGAGCACTTTTTCATGTGTGTCTGTTGGCCATTTGGATGTCTTCTTTGCAGAAATGTCTGTTCATGTCTTTTGTCCATTTCTTGATTGGATTATTTGTTCTTTGGGTGTTGAGTTTGATAAGTTCTTTATAGATTTTGGATACTAGCCCTTTATCTGATATGTCATTTGCAAATATCTTCTCCCATTCTGTCAGTTGTCTTTTGGCTTTGTTGATTGTTTCCTTTGCTGTGCAAAAGCTTTTTATCTTGATGAAGTCCCAATAGTTCATTTTTGCCTTTGCTTCCTTTGCCTTTGGCGATGTCTCTAGGAAGAAGTTGCTGCGGCTGAGGTCGAAGAGTTTGCTGCCTGTGTTCTCCTTTAGGATATTGGTGGACTCCTGTCTCACATTTAGGTCTTTCAACCATTTGGAGTCTATTTTTGTGTGTGGTGTAAGGAAATGATCCACTTTCATTCTTCTGCATGTAGCTGTCCAATTTTCCCAGCACCATTTGTTGAAGAGACTGTCTTTTTTCCATTGGACATTCTTTCCTGCTTTGTCGAAGATTAGTTGACCATAGAGTTGAGGGTCCATTTCTGGGCTCTCTAGTCTGTTCCATTGATCTATGTGTCTGTTTTTGTGCCAGTGCCATACTGTCTGGAGGATTACAGCTTTGTAATAGAGCTTGAAGTCTGCAATTGTGATGCCTCCAGGTTTGGTTTTCTTTTTTAACATTCCTCTGGCTATTTGGGGTCTTTTCTGGTTCCATACAAATTTTAGGATTAGTTGTTCCATTTCTTTGAAAAAAAGGTTGATAGTATTTTGATAGGGATTGCATTAAATGTGTAGATTGCTCTAGGTAGCATAGACATTTTCACAATATTTGTTCTTCCAATCTGTGAGCATGGAATATTTTTCCATTTCTTTGTGTCTTCCTCAATTTCTTTTATGAGTATTCTATAGCTTTCTGAGTATAGATTCCTTGCCTCTTTGGTTAGATTTATTTCTAGGTTAGATGGGTATTTAATCAAACAACTGGATGCCACTGCCTAGCCAAATTGATACATAAAATTAACCATCACTTTAGGTGTATATATTTTTAGAGCTCTTATATGTAATTCTTAATTCCATAATCCAGCTCCACATGTGGATGGGAGAAGGGAACAGCATTTGAGGAATTGAAGTAAGTCAAAGTGTAAATATTGCAGGAACACTCCTCCATTTCAGAAAGAACAGCTTTATGGAGAAAATGGAAACAAAAAATTTTGTGAAATTTGTCCATACACAACAATAATCTTTCCACTACTCGTTTGTTCCTTTTGGAGCTTCTGTAAAATTCTTGTTTTATCTAATCAAAACTCCTGTGCTTTCCATCCAACCAGTCTTTTAGCTATACATCAAGTTATTCTTACCCAGCAGGCTCAGTTAAGTGCCACTCAGAAAATTTCTTCCCACAGTGATATTTTGTCATATGACTTTCCACTTTGCCATATGAAATTAGATTTTTTTTTTTTTTAAAGCAAGAGCCCTGGAGTGCCTGGCTGGCTCAGTCAGTGGAGTATCTGACTTTTGATCTCAGGTGGTGAATTCAAGCCCCAAACTGGGCATGGAGTCTACTTAAAAAAAAAAAGCAGGAGCCCTTGTAAACAAAATAATTCTTTCTAATTTTATATTTCTTTGTATCCTCTGTAATACTTGCTATGATAACCTCTACATAGTTATTAATCACTAAGGATTGGCTGACTGACAGGTTCTGCTTTGGCTAAATAAGATGTTCTGAGTTCTTTTCCCACATTACCTACTAATTTTTAGATATTACTACCTGATTATCTCACCAGTATCACACACTTGACATGTTTCAAACTAATCTTATCTTCCTTTTGAAACATTGTATGATATGGAAAAACAAAAGGGCAGCCATCATGGCCAACCTGTATTTTTATATATAATGATGACTTCCTCACTGTCCTTTGACTTTTTTTCATCTTGTGTCCCTTTGCCTCCATGCACTTTTTCTTTCTACCATTTAATCGTACTCCCTCTGTCTGAGATAATCTTCTTGATCTCTGTATGGCAACCCCCTTCTTGTAATTCACCTTAAATGTTACCTTCTATAAGAGGTTTTCCCTGACTAGACAGTTTAATCACCATATTAATCGTTATGATATTGCCCTGTTTAAATTCTATGACTAAAACTTAACACTATCTTATTTTTTTAAATGCACTCCATGAGATTCCAATATCAGAGGTCCTTTGTTCACACTTTAAAACCATGCTATGGACAGTAAATAAGAACAATATGTTGCCATTACACTGTATTTTGAACTTTATTTTTATATCCTTAGTTTTAGCAAAAAATAAAACTTCCTCTAGAGAATTAATGCCTTCTATTGCCAAGACTTTGTATCAAATGCTGTAGAATTGTGCTTCTCAAAATCTGATGCGCATACAAACCACCTGGAGAATCTTGTTAAAATGCAGATTTTATTCAGTAGTTTTAGGGCGGGACCCAAAATTCTGCATTTCTGGAATGGATTTTAAAAAAGCATGATTCAGTACAGCCACTGTGGAAAACAATATGGAGGTTTCTCAAAATAGTAAATATAGAACTACCATATGATCCAGCAATTACATTTCTGGGTGTATATCTGAAAGAAATCAAACCACTATCTTGAAGACATATCTGCACCCTCATGTTCATTACAGCATTATTTATAATAGCGGAGACATGGAAACAACTTCTAAGGGTCCATCAACAGATGACTGAATAAAGAAAATGTGGTGTGTACACAAACACACACACACACACACACACACACACACACACACTGAAATATTACTCCCATAAAAAAGGAAATCCTGCCATTTGTGATGAATCTTGAGGGCACTATGCTAGGTGAAATAAGTCAGACAGAGAAAGACAAGTATCATATGATCTCACTTATATATGGAATCTAAAAAAAATTAATTACTTTTGTACACACTAACAATGATCAGGAAAGAAAATTAAGAAAACCATCCCATTACAATAGCATCATGAGGAATAAAATACTTAGGAATAAACTTAGTCAAGGAGGTGAAAGATGCATACACTGAAAACTACAAAACATTGCTGAAAGAAATGAAAGAAGACACAAATAAATGGAAAGGCATCCTATGTTCATAGACCGGCAGACTTAATATTTTTAAGATGACAGTATTACTGAAAGTGATCTACAGATTCAATACAATCCTTATCAAAATCCCAATAATGTTTTTTGCATAAATAGGAAAACCCATCCTAAAATTCCTATGTAGTTTTAATAGCAAATAACAAAACAATCTTGAAAAAGATAGCAAATAGCAAAACAATAGCAAAATAGCAAATAGCAAAGACAATCTTGAAAACAGCAGAAACAATCTTGAAAAAGAAGAACAAATTTGGAAGACTCACACTTCCTGATTTCAAAACATATTACCAAGCTGTAGTAATCAAACCAATGTAGTACTAGCATGAAGACATACAGGCCAATGGAATAGAATATAGAGCCCAGAAATAGACCCTCACATATATGATAAAATGATATTCAACAAGGATGTCAAGATCATTCAATATGGAAAAGATAGCATTTTCAACAAGTGAAACTGACAAAATGAACAAAAAGATAGTGTTTTCAACAAAATGAAACTGGTCCTGGCAAAACTGGATATCTACATATGAAAGAATGAAGTTAGACCCTTCATTTTACACCATATGGAAAATGGAAATGTAAGTGCTAAAACTATCAAACTTTTAGAAGAAAATGGGGAAAGCTTTATGACATTGGATTTGACAATAATTTCTTGACTATGACATCAAAAGCTCAGGCAACAAAAGAAAAAATAGATAAATTTGATTTAATCAAAATAAAAAACTTTGTGCATCAAAGGATACAATCACAAGGCTAAAAAGACAACCCACAGGATGAGAGAGAGTATTTTAACATCCTATATCTGATAGTGGTTTAATATCCAGAATACATAAAGAACTACAGTTTAATTACAAAAGAAAAAAAATTTTAATGGGCAGCTGACTTAGACATTTCTGCACAGAAGACATAAAAATGGCCAATGACATATTAGAAGTTGCTCAATATCAGTAGTCATTAGGGAAATACAAATCAAAACCATGTGAGATGCCACTTCACACCTATCAGGATTACTGTTATCAATAAACCAGAAAATAAAAGTATTGGTGAGGATATGGAGAAATTGGAACTCTTGTGCATTGCTGGTGGGAATGTAAAATGGTATAGCCACTGCGACAAACAATATGGCAGTTCCTTGAAAAGATAAACATAGAATTGCTATATGATTCACAATTTCCACTTCAATTACAAAAGAATTAGAGAAGGACTCTGATACTTATATACCAATGTTAAGAGTAGCACTATTCACAGTCACCAATAGGTGGAAACAGTCCAAATGTCCATCAACAGATGAATGGATAAACAAAATGTGGTATATATAATTGATGAAATACTATTAGCCTTAAAAAGGAATGAAATTTGATACATGCCAAATCATGGATGAATCTTGAAAACATGGTGAGTGAAATATGCCTGACACAAAGGACAAATATTACCATTCTACTTCTCTGAAATATCTAGAATAGACAATTTCATAGAGACGGAAAGTAGAATGGTATTCATCAGGGACTGGGGAGAGGAAGGAATGGGAAGTTATTGTTTAATGGGTACAGAGTTTCAATTGGCATGATGAAAAAGTTTTGTATTGATGATGCTTGCACAACATTATGTATGTACTTAATGCCACTGAATGGTAATTTAAACATAGTTAAAATGTTAAATTTTATTTTATGTATATTCTGCTACAATTAAAAAAAATAATTCTGCATGTCTAGTAAAGACCCAGGTGTTGCTGATGCTGCTGGTCTTGGGACCACACTGAATAGCAAGGCTATAGCATAGAGGAAAAGGGTAGGGGGGAAGGATTTGTGTGAGTTTCTCAGGAGAAGGGACCATGTCTTTCTATTTTTGTAAACTAACAGCTGATACCTAATACAAGCACAGTACCTTTTTCAGTGAATTTATGAAGGAATAGATAAAGAAATACAATCAAATAGGGTAACTAAGAATTGTAATATAAGACAGAATGTGTCAGTGAACATGATATAGATATGAGAAAAGCCCAAAAGAAAATCAGAGACACTACCAGGTCTTTAAAAAGTGTTTCTTTGGATCAGTGAATTTTTTTAAAGCTAACTTTTGTTTCCCATGTGCAGTACGGCATGAAGAACATAGTGTGCTTTACCTGGAAATTCACCATTGTTGTAATCTGATATTACAGCATGGTCAGAAAATAAGCTTGGTAAAGCACAGCGTGAAAGTACAGTTAGTTATTTGTTGAGGAGAGAAACCACACATGATTTTGGTGTAGATGAACATACCATGCACTGACTGAGGTAAGCCATAATTGTTTTGATTTCTTTTTATGAATTTGTGAGTTTTATTCCATAGTTGTTAATTTCTATAAAATGCAAATGATCAGTAGAGTCTATTTTATTACTTTCCTTACACATATGCCAAATAACTGGAGATAATGTAAAGTCAGTATAGCAATTGTAAAGATTTCTTATATATATAAAGTTATGACCACTGATTTCTGAAAAATAAATAATATGCCAATGTATTCATATCATGCTTTATTTCTCAGCCACTAAAAACTGATCCATTGAGATTCATTCCTTCATGGAGAAGCTTACTATTTAAAAGTGTACTGTTTGGGTTTTTTTTTTTTTTTGAATACTTGGGTAGTATTTCATTAATCAGTAATTACACACTAGAGTTTAAATCCATATACTTATAATCATCTCAATATCAGTAATATGTTATATTGCCTAACAAATGAGATTAAGTCAAAATATCTTTACATTTGCAATGAAATGAAAATTTATGTACATAATTGCAATCTTAAGACAGGCTAGAATTCTGAAGTGTCATCCAAAGGAAGAATAAATTATTCTTAATATAATTTTAATGATCAATGGGTTTTCAAAATATTCTAATTTTTTGACAGCTATTTATACATGATAGAAGCTCTAACTTGCTTATACTTGGTAAATTAGAAAGCCCTACTCGCTCAAACTGCTGACTAGCAGAAACTATTGCATCAACTTTTTATAGAGAAAACTAAGCATGAGAAGTTTAAAAGTTTCATCAGTTACAATCAAATCAGTGGCAGAATAGGAATAAAATCTGGTGTCCTGAAAAAACATGCATTGTCCATAGAATCTGGCTTTCCTTTTATTTCATTTCTAGAATTTTTATTAGCTCCAAAACTAAGCCCAGAATGAAGCAACAAAATTATAAATTCAATGATAACATCTGAAAAAAAATGAGCTTCCTAACCAGAAACTTCATTTGGGGTGCAGAGTATGAAGACAAGATTAAACTCAGTGGCATACTTTTTCAGAAGCTCTTAGGGATGTAAAGAATGCTTTCTATCAACTAAATGATGACATTTTACACAGTCATGATATCTTTCTTAATATTTCAGAAGAATTGAATTGTAAATATGATGGCAAATTCTGAAAGAGATGAAGAGATGCAAGAAAATTATCAGAGAAATGGGTAAGCTTTGCCTAAATTCTACAAAAAATGTTTTGCAACTTCAAATATACCTTATCCTTTTCAAAGCTGTAACAAAAATGTTTATAATTTTTTTCCAAAAATAACAGTACTATTTTCATTTTTATGGACCTCCTCTTAACCACTGTTACAACTGGCTTAATAGTAACTTTAGAAAGTGTAATAACCAGGATTTATTGATTTAGTACTTTTAGTTCTTCAGATCTCTCTTCTGAATTTCTTGTACCTTACCAATATAAGAGGAGAAATACCTGAATATTTTCAATTCAATTCTCTATGGAAACTTAATCCATGTGGTACAGTTAATGAAAGAAAATACTGGATTCTGATTATTTTCTCACTAAATGGATGTCTGTGTGTATATGTATATGTTTGTGTTAAAAAAATTTCCTATACCTATAATCCATTAATTTATAGATTTAAAATTGAAATGACTTAAAGTCTATTTTAGTTTCGCTTTTACCATAATAATTGTGTTACATGTTGATATATAAGCTGTAAAATTCAAAAGAGCCCTTTGGATCGCCTGTTTCATTAATGCAGGGCTGCAAATAGCCAGAAAGGGAATTCCCACTGTATCTGCCCATGTACTCTTCTCTACTCTCAACTCTGATAGAAGAGAGACTTCAAAAGACTATGTGAACCCTCCTTCAAAGGCTTTTCATGAAGGTCAATGACAGAAATGTTTCCCTGAAACAAAATTTATCAAAAGAGAGCATACTGAATCTTACTGTTTAAAATCAGCTTTTGGGGGACACATGGCTGGGTCAGTCAGAGGAGCATGTGACTCTTGATCTCAGGGGTCATGAGTTCAAGTGCAACAACAGGTGTAGAGATTACTTAAAAAATAAAATAAAAAACTTTAAAATCAGTATTTGGGATAATGTAAGGGCTATACAATCTTAAAGCACTTGTCATCTATGGAACATCTCAGAGCAGATTGGCCCAGTACTTAAGTAAATTATTAACCTTAGAGGGAATAAAATTAAGTGACTTGTTATTTATCAAACCTGACAGAACAATATGTTATAAAGCTGGAGAGAAGAGTCAGAAGTTCATCTTTCTGTGATGTCTTTTTTAGAAAACTTAATCTGATGACCTCCAATCGTGTGTGTGTGTGTGTGTGTGTGTGTGTGTACTGGAATATTACTCAGCCATCAAAAGAATGAAATCTTGCCATTTGCAATGATGTAGATGGAACTAGAGGGTATTCTGCCAAGTGAAATAAGTCAGTCAGAGAAAGACAAATAACATCTGATTTCACTCATGTGGAATTTAAGAAACAAAACAGATGAACATAGGGGGAAGGGAAGGAAAAATAAAATAAGACAAAAACAGAAAGGGAGACAACCCATAGAGACTCTTAACTATAGGAAAGAAACTGAGGGTTGCTGGAGGGGAGGTGGAGGGGTGGGGTAACTAATGTGATGGGCATTAAGGGAGGCCCCTTGATGTAATGAGCACTGGGTGTTATATGCAACTGATGAATCACTGAATTCTACCCTTGAAACTAATAATACACTATATGTTAACTAAATTAATTTAAATAATTTTTTTTTAAAAATGTACACCCATAAGATATAAGGATAACCAAATACAAACAAAAAAGAATCTTTTGTGTGTGTGTATGTGTGTGTGTATTTAATTGACAGATTTCCCTGAAATCAATGAATACAATTTACAGTTTTCATCTGGACTTTCTTGAAATTTTAGCTAAGAAATGAAATTTTCAGTGGGGGACAAAATTCACAGTATACTTAATGTATACATCCTAGGACTTCTTTCATTTAAAGCTTACAGTTGCTCTTGAGCAATTTGTTACAAAAGCTTAAAAATTCTAATCCACCACCTTATACCCATTAAGGTGCATGCTATTAAAATAAAATAGAAAATAGCAAGTGATCGTGAGGATGTAGAGAAACCATGTGTATGGTTGATAGGAATGTGAAATGGTGCAGCTACTATGGGAAACAGTATGATGGTTCCTCAAAAAATTAAAAATGAATTTATCAAGGCTGTCAGTGTCAATCGAAATTCACATGTGATCTGACAATTCCACTCTTGGTTATATACCCAAAGTAATTGAAAGCAGGGACTTGAAAAGATATTTGTATACCCATATTAATAGCAGCATTATTCACAGTAGCCAAAAAGTGGAAACACTCTGAAGTGTTCATTGACTGATGAATGGATGGATGGATGAACAAAACGTGGTATATACATACAGTGGAATAATAATCAGTCTTAAAAAGGAGAAAACGTCTGACATGCCCTGCAGCAGAGCTGAACATTGAAGATCCTATGCTAAGGGAAATATACCCAACAGAAAAGAACAAAATACTATATGGTTCCACTTACATGAGGCAACTAAGGTAGGCAGATTCACAGGGATAGAAAAATAGAATGATAGTTGCCTGAAGCTGAAAGCAAGAGAGAAGAAGGAGGATTACTGTTTAATAGGTACAGAGCCAGTTTTTCAAGATGAAAAGTTCTGTGGATGGATGGTGGTGATGGTAGCACAATATGAATGTACTTAATACTAATGAATTATACACTTAAAATTAGTTAAGATGGTGAATTCTATGTTATATGTGTTTTACCACAATTTAAAAAATTCTACTTCAGAGGCATGCCTTCATTTGTTAGCCTAATTAATGTAGGCTAACTTTCCCATTGATTATAATAAAAATCTTTGTACTGTGTATCAGTAAGTGTGTTTTTAAAAATTTCATTGTTGATGCAGATTTGCTATCAAGAGTGCAATTTGATATTTCAGAACAATTTTAACTGGAAAATTTTGCAGATTATATTCACATTGTAACCTTTCCATCTTCAACATTTATTTTCCAGAAAACCACAAGAACTACCCAAAGTAGGAAAACAAATTGTTGGACCTATTGAGATAGTAAGTGAAATCAGTTAGAAAGTATGTGAATCCGAAAATTTTAGGAAATTGTCAGTAGTGCATAAAATGATTGATAGTTTACATCTACTGGGGGGTAAAGGGAAATTTAAAAAGTAATTAATCAAAATATTATCTCCAATAAGAAAAAATATAATCAATCCAACATTCCCGTAATAGGGATAAGAAAAGAAACACAGTATTTATACAATGATCCCAATTTTGCAAAAAAACAAAAAAAAGTGTATATGTGTATGTGCTGCATAAATGTTATCAGAGGCTATTTCTAAGTGGTGGAAAATTGTGAGTGACTTTTACTATTTGATGCTTATATTTCAGTATTTTCTAATGAGGTACATTGATATAAGTTGCTTTGTTATTTTTAAAGTGTATAAATTCTTTTGAAATAAAAAATAATTATTTAAATGTTTTGTAAAATCTATACATAAAAAAGTGTATGAGCACATTTCTTTAGGATTATGTTCAAGGAACATTTTCAGGAATGTGTTTCCAAAACAACTCCTCTACCTACTCTAATCTCTGTGTCAGCCTGGCTGTCAGTGTCATTAGAAATTCACATGAAACAGTAACTGCTTTTTCAGAAGTCAATTTCTAAAAAACATGGGACATAGCAGAACATGACAAACTTTATCAAGGAGATAACATACTATTCTGGGGGAAGGTGGAGAATCAGATACCCTCTTATCATCTGTAGTACCAAGTACAACACTCTGGTAGTTACTTCATAAATATTTATGAGCAATCACATGAATAAATGAAAAAACATTAAATTTTTTCAGTCTCCACTCATAAAATATGTACTAAGTTCCTCTTGCTGTTATACAAATCTAATTTCATTTCAGTACCATTATATATTTTGTCTTGACTTCTCAGTAAGATAAATAATCCACATTTTCAAGTTTTGTTCATGTTTTTGTTTTGGAATAGCATTGTTGGGATCTGCTATAGAATAGAATATAAAGCAATCAGTATTTGGCTTTCAGTTATTTCTTTCTTATTCTAAACAGCCTTACAAATTATTATAGACCCCTATTTAAAGAATAGAATTTGTCCTGGGTAGAAAACATCCAAGGAATTTAAAATAATATGAAAAATATAATTTATTACATTGATGAACTAATTTTTACCACATGGTTACTATTCACTTCACTTAGTTGTATCATTGCTATGATGCTGATAAGGCTAAGGAATTGAGAGTTTGAAGTTCAGCTGTCCATAAGTCAAGATACTGTCAATGCAATGTTTTAAAATATATTAATTTATTCCAGAATCAACCAAATGGAAGGAAGTTTCTGATTCATACCCACATCTGATCTGACCTGTGTCACAGATGTTGTCACAGATGTATAATTTGTACTGATTTTGCTGCTTTATATTTTTCAACACTTCTTCAAAATACATTGTAAATCTTTAAGATTGGGGATTTTTTTTACTTTATTTACAAATACTTTTCCATGATTTTATACATTTGTTTAGTTTCTTAATTTATAAAATAACATTTACTTAATGGCAAAAACTGTAGGTTCATTTTGGTTTTGTTTTTTATAGCTATAATGCCACCATGTTTTTTTTCTTCAGTTCCGCTTTGCGGATGGACTGGACATCATACTCATGATCTTGGGATTACTGGCGTCACTAGTAAATGGAGCCTGTCTTCCTCTAATGTCACTGATTTTAGGAGAAATGAGTGATGACCTTATTGGTGGATGTCTAGGCAAAACCAATACAAGTGAGTTCAGTATTTACTTTTCTATTTCTGGGGATGCAAAAGCATTAAATAAAACACCTCATAATACAGATTTTTGTATTATCACACAGTATCTACATAATATGTATATAAGTAATTTATTCTTCTATATATCCAGGGACTAAAGAACCAAAATGTGTATTAGCATTTGTCAAAGAAACAGAATCAATAAGATGTGAGTGTGTGTGTGTGTGTGTGTGTGTGTGTGTGTGTGTGTGTGTGTGTGTGTAAATATAGAGATAGAGTCAGAGAGAAAGAAATTTATCTTAAGGAATTGGTTCATGCCATTATGGAAGCTGACATGTCCAAAATCTGCAGGGTGGACCAGCAGGCTAGAGACTCAGGAGTGAACTGCTCATGGTATATAAAAATCATCTGAGACTGAGTGTACCTCAACTTCTCTCTCTAGGAAATTAAATAATTTTCATCAGAAGTGGTGATTATATCATGATTTAACCAAAGGCTCGGGCCATTCCAGGGCCCTAATCTATAGTTCACCCTTTAAAAAGGAGAAGCCAAGAATGACAAAATCTCAGCTGCTTAGAGTTTCATTAATCGTGTATGGACATGCATGGCATTATAGAACATAATGCAGCGGGGAAGCCAAAATGAACATGCAGAAAATTATGGTAAAAATCCTGAAAAAAGATTAGGAGGGAAATCTAATGGGTATGGGGAAAAAAAGGAATTCTGTTTTCCCATAATTATAGATGTCCTTCATATATCATTACCTTTGTAATATCCTATTTCAGGGTCATGTCCTTAAAGGTAGCATTCTTTAGATGTAAATCCAGCAATTCTATGCACTGACATACTGAGTATCCATAGTCTTTTTTATCCAATGGATATTATAAATATTAGTAATTCCCTGATTTTATATGTTTTTCTCCAAATTACACAGTAGAAAGCATCCTTATAGCTATTGTATCTGAGATAAATGTGTTATTAAAACCTGGACTGTCTTGGGATGGTCCACTCTTACCACTGTTGTTCAACATAGTACTGGAAGTCCTAGCCTCAGCAGTCAGACAAAAAAAAAAATAAAAATCATCCAAATCGGCAAAGAAGTCAAACTTTCATTCTTCGCAGATGACATGATACTCTATGTAGAAAACCTGAAAGACTCCACCAAAAAATTCCCAGAACTGATAAAGGAATTCAGCAAAGTCACAGGATATAAAATCAATGCACAGCAGTCTGTTGCATTTCTATACACTAACAATGAAGCAGCAGAAAGAGAAATCAAGAAATTGATCCTGTTTACAATTGCACCGAAAACCATAAGATACCTAGGAATAAACCTAACCAAAGAGGTAAAAGATCTGTACTCTAAAAGCTATAGAACATTTATGAAAGAAATTGAGGAAGACACAAAGAAATGGAAAAATATTCCATGCTCATGGATTGGAAGAACAAATATTATTCAAACATCTATGCTACCCGAAGTAATTTACACATTCAGTGCAATCCCTATCAAAATACCACCAGCATTTTTCACAGACCTGGAACAAACAATCCTAAAATTTGTATGGAACCAGGAAAGACCCCAAATAGCCAGAAGAATGTTATAAAAGAAAACCAAACCTGGAGGCATCACAATTGCAGACTTCAAGCTATATTACAAAGCTGTTATCATCAAGACAGTATGGCACTGGCACAAAAACAGATGCATAGATCAGTGTTACAGATAGAGAACCCAGAAATGGACCCTCAACTCTATGGTCAACTAATCTTCGACAAAGTAGGAAAGAATGTCCAATGGAAAAAAAAAACAGTCTCTTCAACAAATGGTGTTGGGAAAATTGGACAGCCACATGCAGAAGAATGAAACTGGACCACTTTCTTAACCATACATGAAAATAAAATGGATGAAAGACCTAAATGTGAGACAGGAATCCATCAAAATCCTAGAGGAGAATACAGGCAGCAACCACTTTGACCTCAGCCACATCAACATCTTGCTAGACATGTCTCCAGAAGCAAGGAAAACAAAAGCAAAAATGAACTATTGGGACTTCATTAGGATGAAAAGCTTTTGCACAGCAAAGGAAACAATCAACAAAACTAAAAGGCAACCTACGGAATGGGAGAGTATACTCAAAAGTGACATACATATCAGATAAAGGGCTATTATCTAAAATCTATAAAGAACTTATCAAACTCAACCCCCCAAAAAAACAAAAAATCCAGTCAAGAAATGGGCAGAAGACATGAATAGACATTTCTCCAAAGACATGCAAATGGCCAACAGACACATGAAAAAATGCTCAACATCACTCAGCATCAGGGAAATACAAGTCAAAACCTTAATGAGATACCACCTCACACCGGTCAGAATGGCTAAAATGAACAACTCAGGAAACAACAGATGTTGGTGAGAATGGGGAGGAAATTGGAGCCCTCTTACACTGTTGGTGGGAATGCAATCTGGGGCAGTATGGAGGTTCCTCAAAAAGTTAAAAATAGAGCTACCCTACGGCCCAGCAATTGCACTACTAGGTATTTATCTAAAGGATACAAAAATGCTGATTTGAAGGAGTACATACACCCCAGTGTTTATAGCAGTAATTTATACACACACACACACACACACACACACACACACACACACACACACTGGAATATTACTGAGCCATCAAAAAGAATGAAGTCTTGCCATTTGCAATGACATAGGTGGAACTAGAGGGTATTATGCCAAGTGAAATAAGTCAGTCAGAGAAAGACAAATAACATCTGATTTCACTCATGTGGAATTTAAGAAACAAAACAGATGAACATAGGGGAAGGGAAGGAAAAATAAAATAAGACAAAAACAGAAAGGGAGACAACCCATAGAGACTCTTAACTATAGGAAAGAAACTGAGGGTTGCTGGAGGGGAGATGGGGGGGGTAACTATGTGATGGGCATTAAAGGAGGGCCCTTGATGTAATGAGCACTGGGTGTTATATGCAACTGATGAATCTCTAAATTCTACCCCTGAAAATAATAATACACTATATGTTAAATTGAATTTGATAAATTTTTTTTTAAAAAACCTGGACTGTCTTTTAGACATAAGCCTGGCTTTTTATACTGTACCCACTCTGTGTCCTATTTAACTTTAAATACTAATTTATATCCTCTTGTTTTCCACCTGAAAGCTAATCTTTCAAGTCTTGTTTGAGCAGAATAAAACCATCACGTCCACCTCTACATCCTTTCATGTGATGATCTCCTGTCTACAGTTATTAATTTTTAATATTTTAATGATAGAAAGTAAATTAAGGATGCTATTCTGTTTATTAAACAAATGGAACCACGAATTCACTGAGTAAATATTTATTGACTGCCAACTGTGTCCCTCTCTCCAAATTAATGAGTGAAAGAAGGAGGGGAAAAAAACCCTAGCAACCTAAATCAATAGGCTTGGGAATATTCCTTTTGTTAGAGCTACTCTATAATTGATTCTCTTACCAGCTTTAGATAGGATGGGCAGTACATAGCAAATGATATTGCTTTGAATTTTAATTTTTGATTTTGTTTAAGGCTTCTCCAGGTTTTTTGAATTTCATTATGTCGTCTATCAAATGTGATGAATATGTAAAGAGGTTTGTTAAAGGTTTAGATAAATACATTGATATTATTGGTATATCATGACATATTATTAAAGAGAAGTGAGGACATTAAATAATATACCTTCAACTTAGCATTGATTTTCTGGAGGAATGTAGAGGAGGATTATTTGCTCCTACAAATGAAAATATGAATAATAGCTCACTGATCGGGGGCCCATTTTTGTGCCAGCACTGAACTTTTGTGCATACTACCTCTGTTAATATAATCTCCAAAATGAGAATATGCCATTTTTATGTGATTTTTAGGGCTCATTTTTAGAAACAATATTTATTCTCTTCATTAGCTTAGTTAATCTCTTTAAAACTTTCCACTAGAGTTTAGTACTTCTGTCTTAATTCTAATGTATGGAATAAACTGCTTTAAAATTTTTTTCCTATCATAATTCCATAAATGGAATAGGGAAAAATTATTGTTTGCATATAAATAAAGATCATAGATGTTATCATATGTGATGTTGTGGTTATCTAAAAGAATAGACAAGATGTCTGGAATTCATTTCAAATGTTTATTATAGAGGTTTTGAGTACCTGGGTAGCTCAGTCAGTTAAGCACCCAACTCTCGATTTTGGCTCAGGTCATGATCTCAGGGTTGTGAGATCAAGCCCCGTATCAGGCTCTACACTGAGCATGGAGTCTGCTTGAGAGTCTCTCTCTCACTCTGCTCATTCTCATGTTCTCTATCTAAAATAAATATATAAAAAATCTAGGAAAAAAAGCTAATTATAGAGGTTTAAGAAAGAAAATTATGATAGTGGATATTGACCATTGTTTTGTGCTGTTTGTGAAATCACGACCTTGATATAATAATGTGTGGTATATTTTTTACTAGAAGATATATAGAAAAGTTTACATATAAAACTTATAAACCAAAGATTATTTTAAATACTGTTTTATTATGTTGCTGTTATACCCAACATATTTCAATGAGCTTCACTTAAATTTTTGCTATGACTGTTACTTCTATAACTCTCACATGTGTTCTTGCTTTTCTTGGACTTTCTAAATTATTCCCTGGGGTACCTCAAACTGAATTCTAAATGCATAATCTCAGCAGGAAAGGTGAGTTCTATTACTATTACTTACACAACTATTATCTGAAATCAGAGCTGTCCTAATGAATTTTTTTCAGGTATGAGCTACATGGTTAATATTTCCTTATAATTTTTCACATTGCAAGAGTTCTTTTTGAGACCAGAGATAATGATTTCAAATTTTAGTTTAAAGAATAGAAAGTTAAGATTATTATAAATCTAAGATATTAAGTCCATTTTCTTGAGAATGCATTATATTTGGTTTGGAGGGCTATGTATGAAACAGTGTGGTCAATTATAAATTAATTGTTTTCATAATTTAAAACACTGTTTTACAGCAAATTACCAGAATTGTACTCAGTCTCAAGAGAAACTGAAGGAAGATATGATTAAGTAAGTACAAATAAAATGTTAATATCATGTTTATTGTATACTGCGTTATCCAATACTTACAAGGAGAAAACTGAGGTTTGATCATTAACATCACATATAAGTGATTAAAGCAAGTGAGACCTTTTCTTTCATTAGATATATGAAATATAACTATACATAATTTTTTCTTTGATTTGAAAGGTAATGTAGGTTCATATGCTTTAAGTTGTATTTGACAGAATTTTCATCAATAAAAAATTCATTTTGGGATTTGCATTTTTAGGCCAATTTTGCCTTCTAGAACTGAAGGTACATATCCTAAAGGCTAAAGGATTTGTTTTTCCTTATTTTCAAATTATTTTCCTTATAAACCTTACAGAAAAATGCTACTTCTATAAACTTTAAAAACCAAAAAGTCATGTGTAGCAAATAGTAAAAATAATAATTTTAAAAATTAAAACGTAAAGTTTTATTGATTAATTTTGAAGACTAATTTTCAGACTATTATGGTAATGTATTCAAACTAAAAATTGTAAAATCTGAAGTAAATAATTTATAAAAACATTCAGTTTTTGTAGTTTATGTATGAAACAGTATCGCTTCCTTTGTCATGTGTTAAGTTTGTTAGATGCTGCTTTACTGATTATATTCACTGGACTTTCGTAGCATCTCACTAAAATTATGAGAGTTTTTGCTACAGACCTAAGTGATCCCTCATTTTTCTCCCAAAAGTGAAGCCTGCATGTTGCACAACCCAAGGGACACCGATCACATTCCTCTCTGGGCTATAATTCTTCACCTGCACTGTCCAGTATGTTAGCCACAACTACATATGGTTATTTAAATTTGAATTAATTAAAACTGAATAAAACCTAAGTATTTAGTTCCTCATTCTCAGTCATATTTTAAGTGTTCAGTAGCCACATTTGACTGGTGCCACCTTGTATATCACAGATATGGAACATTTGCTTCATCACAGAAAATTTTATTGTACAGTACTGTTCTATGCAGTGTAAATGGCACCCTCTCCAGTTGTACTTTGCTGCAGCCTCAACTTTCTTTGAGAGACAGTTCTGGTTTTTAGCAAATTTTACAGAAAATTTCTTTATATTGGTTCTTTTGAAAACTCCTGATTGAAATCCAGTGTATTGCCTTCTACTGAATTCTGTTCCTACAATGTCATACCGGGGTTCTGGTGTATAATCATGAAGTTTGAGTTTCTTACAAAGAAATTTGGAACTTTTAAAAATAGGATCATCCATTTAAAGAACAGATTAAAAAAGAGAATAAAATGAAAAGATATGTCTGTTTACAATTATTAGAAGGTTGCAAAATTTACCAAAAAATTATTAACATTTATACTGTAGTATTTGTTATGCTATTGTTTCTCAAACTGGTGTTCTGTTTTGGAATATTTGGGATACATGAAAACAAAAAGGTTCCATGGTCAAACTGGTTTTCCTCCTCTTGGGTACATACAGGACAGGTAAGTATAGTAAAATTCCATTTACTCCAAGTTATTAAAACCTATTTGACTATAAGACCCAATTTTTTCCCCACACACCTGGTAACATCCTATGAAACTAATGTTTTGATGAACACATTTCTGGGAATCATTGCTTTATATCCTCTTTTTTGATGAGGATAAGGTAATACCTCTTTCAGCTATAATCATCAGGAATCAAAGAGTTTTACTCCACCTATGTTATTTTCCAAAGACAATGACTCATAGCTTTATGTAAGTTTAATATTTTAATGTTCAACCTGTATCCTTGTTTTATTTACCAAATATTCTGAAAATAATTGAATATTTTCTTATTGAATCCAAATCATAATGACCAAATAGTCCCAAGATTATTGCTGGTAAATATGATGCCTCCTCTTCCCTCAAGAGTTAATTGATTAATTCCATATGAACTTCTGAGCAACTTGTACCCTCCCTTTTGCTGCTTCTGATATATCTTTCATAATCTACTTGAAAATGAAGGGGTGAACTATATCCACGGTTGCGTTAGATTTAGCTCAATTGCATTTAATGTAAAATCCTTTATAATAGTTCTTTAACCATGATAGAAATTATTTCTCTCACATATAAATATCTGAAAGTAAATAGTCTAAGTATGAAATATGGCTCAAAAGCCATTAGGGACTGGGCACCCTCTGTTTTTGTACTAGTCCTATGACCACATCCATTTTAGCTGGGCGTATTGCCACCTCAAATAAAATGGAGGTTCTCTTATTTAGGAAGAAGATAAAACCGGATAATGGCTGATAGCAATTAGTGGCATCAAGTAGTGGCCTAGAATAATTCCCAGATTGTGTACAATGGGACTGTTAATAGGTGATACATGGTAAAAGGAGGTGGATGTTCATAGTTAATTGGTCTGAGACAGTTGAGTTGAACAAAAGAGTT
Source organism: Callorhinus ursinus (assembly GCF_003265705.2). Classification (NCBI taxonomy): domain Eukaryota; kingdom Metazoa; phylum Chordata; class Mammalia; order Carnivora; family Otariidae; genus Callorhinus; species Callorhinus ursinus. Next base: position 37,191,682 of record NW_027397074.1, read on the forward strand.
GAACAAAATTAAAGTTTCTTTACTTTTTGATTTTTTGATATGTTCATGTATATTATCAGTTTCCAAGGAGGAATGATGCTAGGGTTTATACAGGGTTTCCCAAATCTATTTGAGAACCCTTTTTCCTCAGAAATATTGCTAAAGTTATTCAGATTTTAAGTTCAGGATTCAGATCATGCATTCGGGATTCAGATCTTGGGCTCTGCCACTTTTTAACTATACAAGCTGTTAAGTAACTTCTGTAAGCTTTGGTTTCTTCATCTGTAAAATGAGATGTTAATACTTCCTGAAGATTCAGTGATACTTAGATATGTCAAGGGCCTGACATAATATTTAACACAAAATAAATGCTCAATAAATGAAGCCATAAAATCAACCTTAATTTTCATGCAGTTTTGAATCAGAAGACTTAGACTATGAAGGTAGTTTCATTTCCTGATGCAAACAAAATAAAATACCTTGGCTCTGGGACTACTGTAGTTTCTTCTCCTGGATCCCAGGTAGTTTGGAAGTCTGATTACTGGATAAATGAGGAGTTAATAAGTATAGTATCTTCCATTTGAGATAAATTGAATGTGTTGTTTTCTTTCTTTTTAAGGAATAGTCTTTTAAAAAGTGTATCAAGGCTTCTGTAAAAATTATTTTTTCTGTAAAAAGTTTACTTTTTCTGATTATATGCTTAATATTTTCATTGTACACAGTGGAAAAAGATAAAAATGCACAAAGAAAATTAAATCACTTATAATATCCTGCCACTAATAGATAATAAACATTAGTTTTGGTTTATATTACTTTCTTAAATGTATGAGTATGCATTTATAATTTTAATATAATTGGAATTATACTGTTCATATGATTTTAACAGCTTTATTGAGGCATAATTTACTTATCATAAAACTCAACAGTTTTAACTGTACAATTCAGTGATTTTTAGTAAACTGACAGAGTTGTGCAACCATCACCACAATCCTTTTTTAGCCCACTTCCATTACCCTACAGAGATCCCTCCTTTGTAGTCAATTCCCATTCCCACACCCAGCCCTGAGGCAACCACTTATCTGTTTTCTATCTCTAAAAATTTCCATGGCCTGGACTTTGCATGTGTATGGAAACATATAATATGTATGGTATCTGGCTTCTTTTATTTATTAGCATAATGTTTTTGAGTTTCATCCATGTTGTAACGTGTCAGTAGTTCATTCCTTTTTATTGCTTAGTAGTAATCCATTGCAGGGGTACACCTGTAGTGTTTATCTGTTCACTAGTTGTTGGATATTTGGATTGTTTCTGGTTTTTGGCTATTTAAAAATAATGCTTCTATGAATGTCAATGTAGAAGTCTTTGTGTATACATACGTTTTTATTTCTCTTGGGTAGATACCTAGGAGTGGAATTGCTGGGTCATATGGTAAGTTATGTTTGTCTTTTTAAGAAACTGCCAAAGTGTTTTCCACAGTGGCTACACCATTTTGCTTTTTCACCAATGTGTAAGGGTTCCAATTTCTCCATATCCTTGTCAACATTTGTTTATTGTCTGTCTTTTTTATTATAATCATAGTAGTAGGTGTGGAGTGGTATCATATTGTGACTTTAACTTGCATTTCTCCAGTGACTAATAATGAGCATTTTTTTCATTACTTTTTAGGCATTCATTATATTTTCTTTGGTTAAATGTTCAAATATTTTGCCTATTTTTTAATTGTGTCATTTGTCTTATTACAGAATTATGAGAATTCTATTTTATAAATTCTAGATAAAAGTTCTTTGTCATATGTGTGATTGGCAAATACTTTCTTCTAGTCTGTAGCTAGTCTTTTCATTTTATTAAAGGTTTCTTTTGAAGCACAATAGTTTTCAGTTTTGATGATGATGTACGGTTTATCAAGTTTTTCTTTTACGGATTGTGCCTTTGGATGTAAGAATTCTTTGCCTAAACCAAGATCATGAATATTTTCTCCTACATTTTCTTCTGGGACTTTGAACATTTTAGCTTTTACACTTAGGTCTATCGTCCATTTTGAGTTTATTTTTGTGACTGTTACAAGATAAGGTTCTATCTTTTTTGCATATGGCTATATCCATTTGTCCTGGAACTATTCCTTGAAAAAATTATCTATTCTCCTTTCTCCTTTGCCTTGGCACCTTTGCTAAAAATCATTTGTCCAAATATAAGGATTAGTTTCTGTTCTCTCAGTGTTGTTGCATTTATTGATATATCTATTCTTATGCTAGTATTATACTGTCTTGATTAGTGCAGTTTTAGAAAATAAATAAATAAATAAAATAAGAATTATAAGTCCTCCAACTTTGTTCTTTGTAAAAATTATCTTGACTCTTCTGAGTTCTGTTCATTTCTATGTATGTTTTAGGATCATCTTGCCAATTTCTGCCAAAAAGTCTACTGGGATTTTTAATAGGGATTGTATTGAATCTATACATCAATTTGAGGATATTTTCATCTTAACAACATTGAGTCTTCCAATCCATGAACATGGATTACCTCTCTATTTATTTAGATCTTCTTTAATTTCTCCCAACAGTGTTTTGTAGTTCAGTATTCAGATCTTGCATTTCTTCTTTTGATTTGCTTTTATAACCCATTTTCCTCTTAGAATATTGTAAACATTAGGAAACAGTCAGCTCTTACTATTTGTAATAGTTTTATTTAAGTTGTCATGAATACTGAATTAGCAAACATTAAACCATTGTTACTAGGGTAAATACAGGGTTAGGTTCCTGTGAGCCTCTGGTCACAACATTTTCATCATTCAACACATATCCTCATTTTATGTGTATTTCCATTTAAAGACAACTTATTTAATATATATTGTTGATTTATTAACATTGAACTCATAGTCAATAGCACTGTAACTTATGCCCAAATGACACCTATCTAACACACACAGTTTCTCCATAGGATACATCACAGCTTTCTTACACTTAGGAATACTAGACAGCACTTAAGTATGCTGCCTAAGAGTCATTTTAAACAGTGGAATCATCAAAAATTAGACAAAAACACAAAAGTCAGGAAAAGGTGGCACTACATAGACCACAAAAATGACACTTATTTATGATGTGAGAGCTGAAACAAGAAGGCAGAGTGTTGCCTTGTTCAACCTCAGCTGGGAACATCTTTGTTGGGCAACTCAGATTTTTTACACTCTGTACATGTCCATGAGTAACAAAGAAAACATCTGAGTATTGATTTGGGGGTTAAAAATAAGCTTTAATGAGCAAGCAGATTTGCCAACACTGAATCTGGGAATAATGGGGAGCAATTGTATGTTCCTCTGTGTTTTCCTTGATACTTCACTTTCCTGGCTTTCTACCTACCATGTTGGCCACTCCTCAGCTTGCTTTTGCAGGCGCTTTCTCTTCATCCCAAACTCTACCATGTCTGTCGGAGCTCATTCTTTGGTCCTCTGTCTTTTTTATCTACACTTAATTCTCTCTCTCTGTGGGTAGTCTCAGTCAGTCCTTTGTTTTAATTACCACCTGTAAGCTGATGACTTTCAAATTTACATCTCTAGCCTAGACCCTGCCCCAACTATTTCAGACTCTCATTTTCAGCTTCTTACTTGATCCCCACTTTGATGTTCAATAGGCATCTTGGTCTCAATGTATCTAAATCAAAACAATCTCCTACAAATCTATTCCATTCCCAGTTGCCTACAGCTGTACACGGCGTACCATTCACCCAGTTGCTCAAAACAAAATCTTAATTTCTCCCCTTCCTGAATTCCTCACAGTCAGTATATTGGCAATTTCAGTTTGCTGTATTTCCAAAATATAACTAGAATCTGTCCATTTCTTTATACATCAGCTGCCACCATCTTCATCCAAGTCCCTAGCCTTCTCACACTGGCCATTGCAATAGCCTCCTAACTAAACTGCCTGCTTCCATTCATTCTCCATAGAGGAGCCAGAGTGATCTTTTTAAAAGTTGAACTGATAAGGTCATGCAGTGCTTAGATTTTCCAATGGTCTACCTTTTTTCTTAAAGCCTGTGCAATGCACCATGGCTGCCCTACAATATTTGCTAAATTCTCTGACCTAATCATTTCATACCACTTTGGAGTTCTTTTGTTCCTGGAACATGCTAAGCTTTTTCCTGCCTCAGACCTTATTATTTTTCTCTCTCCCTAGAATACACTTTTCTTGCTCTTTTTATGAGTTGGCTCCATTTTACCCTTTGGAACCCAGTTCTAATATTACTTCCTCAAAAAGGTTTTTCCTAACCACTCTGTCTGCCCTAGCTCTCCCAACCCACCTTTACTCACTGGTTATTCTGTGACTTATCACCCTGTTTAGTTCCCTCATAGAACAACATGAAATTCTTTTTCTATGTGTATTGTCTGTCTCCTCCCACCACAATGTAAACTCTTCATGAATAGGGAGGGCCTTATTATCTTGCTCATGACTGTATCTCTAAAACCCCACTCATAGTGGGTACCCAGTACATTTCTTTAATGATTCCATTTATCTGGTCTCCTGTTAGATTGTTTTCAGCTTTTCTTTATTGTTGTTAACTACCATGGCCATCCAGCTAGATTAATCTTTTTACATGTTTCCTTAGGACAAATTCCTGAAGTTGAATTTTGTATTTAATAATATATATATTTTTTAAATATTTTGTACAGGGGCGCTTGGGTGGCTCAATTGTTAAGCGTCTGCCTTCGGCTCAGGTCATGATCCCAGGGTCCTGGAATCAAGCCCCACATCGGGCTCCCTGCTCTGCAGGAAGCCTGCTTCTCCCTCTCCCACTCCCCCTGCTTGTGTTCCCTCTCTTGCTGTGTCTCTTTCTGTCAAATAAATAAATAAAATCTTTAAAAAATAAAAAATAAAATAAAATATTTTTTACAGTGCTTTTGACTACTATCATTTCTTCATCCACCTGTTCCATGTACAGCTATCTTAATTACTTCAATGTCACTTTTCAGGTGAAAGTATTAAAAATTATTGAAAGAAGATATAAATAGCAAATGTTTTAAAATAGTAGTTTTTACTAGTAATGTAAGAGAGACATACTCTAGACTATGGAAACGTAGATTTTTATGTTCAATGTACTTTACTTCTCATGGAGGTTTATTTTTAGTTATTTTATAGGTTCTAGCACAAATTCTCTCAATCAAATATTATGATAGATTGCATTTTTTATAACAAAGGGAAAAACTGCACTTGAGTCTCACTAACATTTCCAATAATCTTTTTTCAGGTTGACTCTGTATTATATTGGAATAGGATTTACTGCCTTGGTTTTTGGCTACATGCAGATTTCCTTTTGGGTTATGACAGCAGCACGACAGACCAAAAGAATTCGAAAACAGTTTTTCCATTCAGTTTTGGCACAGGACATCAGATGGTTTGATGGTTGTGACATTGGTGAACTTAACACTCGCATGACTGAGTAAGAGGATGGATGTGTAGTATATCGACTTTGTTTTCATATATGCTGTATCAGTGACTTAACTGCATTTATTTACTTGTTTCAGTGACATCAACAAAATCAGCGATGGTATTGGAGAGAAGATTGCTCTGTTGTTTCAAAACATATCTACTTTTTCTATTGGCCTGACAATTGGTTTGGTCAAGGGCTGGAAACTCACCCTGGTGACTCTCTCCACATCACCTCTTATAATTGCCTCAGCAGCCATATTTTCTCGGGTAGGCAAGATGGCTAATGCAGTGTTGACTGAAAACAGGAGTGTGAACTAGGTTTTTTACTAAGTTTGTCAAAAAAGGAATTTTATTCATATCCTATGTTTAAAAATGGAAAGGGATATTAAACATCACCAATACTTTTGATTTTATTCACTATTAATCACTTTTTTGTCTTCAAGTTATTTGGTCACAATGAGGTTAATTTTAATATCTTACTAACATTAAAAAAATTCCTCTTCATTTAGTAGCCTAGTGCAACTTCAAATGATAGCATGGATAGAGAAGAGCCTTATGTGTTCTAAATTTCCAGATAAATGTGTGCAATTCATTTCACTAGACCAGAATAAGCAAATCCTAAAACTGTAAACACTTTTCCATGTCAGCCATTTCAAGTTTATATTTTTTATAAGAGTCTTGAATTACATTGCAAATGTCTTCTAATGTCTACTTTTAGGTACTTTAGAAATCTGTTTCAATTTTTTAAACAAATTATGTATTTTCATTTTAAATTATATTTCTAGCACTATTGTGAATATACCACAAGATATTAATCTATTTATAATCTGGATTTGAAACCAATGCTCTTTGTTAAGTACAAAAACAACCAATATATCCCTAATATCTCTCTCCAAATTAAGTCTGGCTATTCTAGAAATGTATATATCCATCTCCTAGATTGGAGACACAGTGCATTCTTAGGGATGGATGAGGTTTTTAATTTTGCAAAGCTAATTATTCTTTATGGAAATCAAAGCCATAAAATTCACTGAGTTTATTTGCTAACATTATACAAGTTCAACCAAAAGAGAATTTGCAGCAATAAAAATATTCTATGGCTGAATAATTTCTTAACAGGCTTCAATGTTTATACAAGAAATCTTTATTTAATGAGACTTCTAGTATTGACCTTATAACCCTTGTAAAAATCTTCATCCCCAGCATATTTGAAATAAGGACCTCCTCAATAGGAAGATTGCCCACTATGTGTTACTGAGATCAGAACTTAAACTTAACTGCACAGGAAAGTAAAATGGATAAGAAGTTTAAAAGGAACAACCGTGGGAAATCTAAGTTCTGCTATTATATTAACTGGTTGTAAAGAAGAAGCAAATAAAGGTCAAAGTTATCCAAATAACGAAAGAAGCCAGGGTGGGTGGTTTCTAGCTTACTTTGATTCATTGATTAAACATTTGCTATCCACAAGGCTTTTTGCTAGGTGCTGCTTCCTCTCCAGTGATACATATGTGAATTCGGAAAATAATGAGTATTACTCAGTTTATGCTACCTCCTGACATTAACAACTATCCAAGCGTGTCTTATATAAAATCATCTCCAATTATGTGGAATGTGTTTTGAAAATGAAATTTGTTATGGGAGTAGGTAATAAAGACTCACAGCTCAGAGGACAATTTTCCTCCTGTTCCATTTCATTGAACCATTGTGCTAAACTAAATGAAATCCTTTACTATTAAAGGAGTAGAAAGTGAGATGTATAATAGAGAAAAAGGCACATTCTGATTTTAAAATTTTGAAAAATCAGGTAAGCCTGCCTAATATCAACAAGCATGATATTCTGCTTCCTCTCTGTCTCTTAAATCTCACCTCTTACTGTTAGAGATATAGCATGTACTATGTAGCTTACATTATACAGTAATAGCTTCAGGGGTCACACTCCAGACCTATGCAGGATCATCTTCCTCTTCCTGCTTCTGTGACCCATAGCCTCTGGAAGACTTGCTTTTTACATAATAACATATCAAGTCAAATTAGGCTTACCAGTTTCTAAAGTGCACCCAAAAAGGACTGTGTCCCTAACACACATCTCCAAATCAAGTCTTTCCCAATTTTATTAATGTAAGTACCCATTTTCTAAGGTTTTAAACATATAGGAAGGGAACAGTGACGTGCTACTTGTAGAAGGCAGAGTAGAGATTTAGATTGAAGATTACATCAGACTAAGCTCTGCCACTGCTGTGAGACTTTAAAAAGTCAGTTAATATCTCTGGCCATTACTTTCCTCATTTGCAAACTGAGAAAGTTACATCAAATGATCTTAAGTACCTTTTTAATAATAAAATTCTGCTGTTCTAGATTCTACCTGAATTAAATTCTCTGCACGTTGTTACTGCCTCAGGGTCATTTTTTTGTTTAACTGTGGTCATGGTTTATTACAGATAATCATCTCATTGACCACTAAGGAATTAAATGCCTATTCCAAAGCTGGGGCTGTGGCAGAAGAAGTCTTGTCTTCAGTCCGAACAGTTGTAGCCTTTGGGGCCCAGGAAAAAGAAATTCAAAGGTCTGTTCCTTTAATTATGACAATATTTGCTTGGTTTTATTTTTCCCAAAGTCTGTGACATTGCATTTTGTCTTTTTAAGGTATACACAGAATCTAAAATACGCAAAAGATATTGGCATAAGAAAGGCAATAGCTTCTAAACTCTCGCTTGGTGCAGTGTACTTTTTTATGAATGGAACCTATGGACTTGCTCTTTGGTATGGAACCTCCTTGATTCTTAGTGGAGAACCTGGTTATACCATCGGAACTGTTCTTGCTGTAAGTCTTGTTTGAAAGCAAAGGTAACTGGCCTATAGAGTCTCTTCTTACCTAGAATTTAGTAAAAATTTGTCAATGACAATGAATATCCAAAATGAATTTTTTAACAAATACTTGTTTCCTCCAAATGATTTGTATATACCTTTAAATCATAGTTATGAATTGGCAGGATTTATTCATCCAGTGTATCTTTAAAAGCACCATGCTTTTAGAAGAACCATAAATGAAGTCTCCACTGGGATACAGAGTTTTCTTAATCCAGCAATCAAAAAGGCCAGTCTCTAGTGAGACTTTTCCCTTTCAAACTTGCTGAGGTAAGATGGCACTCTACATTCACCTTGTTGAATGTCTTCCCTCTGGAAACATTCTGTAGATTAAACTCTCCTGCCCTTCCTTTGTCCTTTCAGCGTATGGTAATGTTAAAGTCACACTATCTACAGCTCTGTCCAACATCACAATTTAGAGATTTTTTTTAAACTGTTAGGGGTTTTGCGTTAAATTTTAATTTATTCAGTTATCCTCCCAAGTTTCAACAATAAACAGTTCAGTTCGGGATTAAGAACAATTTGTCTTGCTGAACTGAATTGATCTGGTCTATATACTTCAGTTCTTATTTGGCCTTCCCATTCTATGTAGATTTCTTTTCTGTCAACTAAAGTTATCTTTTGGATTTGAGACTTTCATCATTAAAACTTTTATAAAAATGAAACTTGAGCATGAGAAATTTGGGGCACATCCTTACTTCTCAATTAATGTGTGACTTTGGGCAAATGACTTGTTAAACCTTAGCTTCCTCATTTGTGAGATAGGGAAAATGCACCTGGCTTATGGGGTTCTTTCCTTATTTCACTTGTTGCAAACATGTGTCTGTCTGAAAATGAAAGTTGTCCAATAATACACGAATTCAGAGATGTTTGGACGGAAATAGTACAGTGTCTCTATGCTAGTGAAATCTATGACACCCTTTTCTGTAAAGTTTGAGGGATTGACCAGCCAGGAGGAAGTGCAACTCACCTCCTCACTCAACCAGTAAGCACTCCTCAGTAAGCATATTTTCCTACTCAGACTTCCCAGGTGATAAGAAGATGTCTTCTTGAAGACGTCTGATTGAAAGTTGTTCCACATTAAGAAAAAGCCATCATACTTGAATTAACTTTTGTTTCCTTTATGTTTAGACAGCAGCTTCCATTCCTTCCCACCTAACTTCTCTAATATCTCTCTGATCTCAACCATGTATACATTTCATTCTATTGTCTCTCTTACATAATTGAGGAGGGTAAATATTATTTTCTTGTTCCTATAGGTTTTTTTTAGTGTAATCCATAGTAGTTACTGCATTGGAACAGCAGCCCCTAACTTTGAAACCTTCACTATAGCCAGAGGAGCTGCCTTTAGTATTTTCCAGGTTATTGATAAGGTAAGACTTCAAACTGCTCTGAAAGAAAACTACCATTACTGCAAGAAAGAAACCAAAAAATTGACACACTTACTTCACTAAAACAAAAAGATGGGCAAAATCCATGTTGGACAATTGGCTATGGAAAGAGATTGTTTTAACTCTTCTACAAAGACATTGTGTCTTATGGAAACCTTCATGTCTAACTCAATATACTTCTGAAACAGAAAAGAAAACACTGTGAAAGAAAACCATCTTTAAACTATTTGTAGGATGTAGAGTGTCAACTTAGTCCATTGAAGATTTGTAACATTCTCTTTGTTTTTCCAAGAAACCTGCAATAGATAACTTCTCAACAAAAGGATATAAACCAGAATGCATAGAAGGAACTGTGGAATTTAAAAATGTTTCTTTCAGTTATCCATCAAGACCATCTGTCAAGGTAGCTTAATTGAATTATAGAATTGTGCAGTTTTCTGATATTATACTGGCTAAGATCTCTTCTTAAGAGATTATTTTAGGATCATTTTGACCAAGATTTTACTACTCTTCTTTGAAACTTCAGGAGAGAAAGAGAGAGAATAAAGAAAAAAGAAAGAGAAGAAGGAAGGGAGGGAAAGAGAAAGCGGGGAGGGGGGAAGAGTAGGAGGGAAAGAAAGATCAGTAATGGACCAAAAACTCTGGAAGAGCTAGTTACATTTTGCAGCCTCTTTTCTGCATTCAGCTGACTAAAACATTTTCAATACCCTGAAATTCCTTTACTCTGCATTTGGGAGCACAACAAAATGTCTTGGATTGATGGCATTACCTATTGCTGGTCCCTGGATATTATCCCACTCAACAGAGATAACTCATTTTAACCTTCTAGCCTCTAACCTGGAGAAATTATGCACATGTGCCTTTCCCTTCTCCCTTTCCTAAGAGCTTTACTGCACCAGCATTTGTGTCTCAAGTACTTTCTTCCTCACTTTTAGATACATATACACACTCATGTGCGTGCGCAGGCACATATGCAGCACAGAATTTTTCCACCCTCCATCATTTAGTCTTTGACACATTCTTGTGAAAATATTTATGTCTTTTCTTTTTCTTTTCATTTTATTTGTGTATTTATCCAAAAAAAATGTAATTACAGCTAAAAATTGCAAAGAGTATTACTAATAAAACACCTATTTCATAGAAAAAGGAGACCATGGGGCGCCTGGGTGACTCAGTCCTTTAAGTATACAACTCTTGGTTTTGGCTCAGGTCATGATCTTAGGATTCTGAGATGGAGCCCCGTGTGGGGCTCCATGCTGGATCTGCTTGTCCCTCTCCCTCTACTCCTCCCTCTGCTCACTCGTGCTCTCTTTCTCTCATAAATAAAACCTTTAAAAAAAAAAAGAAAAGAAAAAGGAGACTATGATTTTAAGTAAAATTGATAAAAATTACTAATGACATCAACCTTTAATACAGTTTAAAGTGCCCACATGCCCCCTGCATAATTTGCATCCAGAAAAGATCTATCTACTCCTACTTCCTTATTTTTCTCTAAGTCGTTGGTTGAAATTCTCTTTTCAAAGCTCTTTATTTTTTAAATTTTTGTTATTTAATCACTATTACTGGAATAGTGTTGTCTTCTACCATTTTTCTTAACATAAACACAACATTTGCAACTACATTTGGGTTGGTTCTTGAACACTTAAGTACCAATTTGCCATTATATTGCATGGTAAAATGCTCTCTGGGTTTTAAACAACTATTTTTAAGTGAACTTTTGAAATATGGCCCTTTTATTAAGCTAAAGAATGAATAATTTTAAACAAAGAAAAAGTCTACAGATATTCTTCTGGGAAGTTTTGAGAAACTGATAATCTTGTAAATTCTGGGTACTACAAATTATGTTATTTTTCTCCACAGCTTTCATCACCGTCTATCATACTATATGGTTTAAATAAACAAAACACAGATTCTTGGGACGCCTGGGTGGCTCAGTCGGTTAAGCAGCTGCCTTCAGCTCAGGTCATGATCCCAGGGTTCTGGGATTGAGTTCCCTTTCAGCCTCCTTGCTCAGTGGAGAGCCTGCTTCTCCCTCTGCCTGCTGTTCCTCCTGCTTGTGTTCTTTCTTTCTCTATCTCCCTGACAAATAAATAAATAAAATCTTTAAAAAACAAACAAACACAGATTCTTCCAAGGAAAGTACAGAAACCAACTCCAGAGTAGAAGTGCAGATGGGAGAGGAGGTACTCCCATCAGGAGTCCCCAGTTTCTCACCTCCTTGACAGAATTCTTCTCTGCTTGACCCTTTGAAAGTTTTATAAAAAGTTTAGCTTATTTAAAGGGTCTGTTTCTTTACAAATGGGGAGATTAAAGTGAGAGAGTCCAAGGAGAGATTCCCATGTTTTCTGGCTCTGTACATATAAATGCAAGCAAAGATAAGTGAAGGTTGATTGCTATTGTCATTTTGGTAGGATAATTATTTGTCAGGCTTCTCTCACATTGCAGGTCTGTAGGACACTTAAAGCTGGTAGCAACCCTCAGTTATTGAGAATAATTTTAAAGTGCTACCCGAAGTTGAAATGTCCACATAAGATCTACCAGAAGAAGAGGGTTTCTAATGGTGGAATCCCATTCATGGGAGCACCTAGGGAGTCTTGCTGGTTGCTTTACTTTGCAATATATTCTGCGATAATGTTAAATATATTTTTTAAGAAAGAATTTCCTTAAATACCTCATGAAAATACCTGGCAAGATTTCATTCAGTTGTTGCAAATTAGAAGATAAAAGCTTTCACTAACTTGGTAGTCATTAAATTGATATAAATTCAAAATGTGAACAGTTTGCTGTGGCTAGTTAATATTCTATGAGTACTCTTAATCTAGATCTCCTCTTTATATAGAGAGATGGTAAGAGATTTTTTAATTTCATTTTCCAAAATTATGTCAATTTTTATTATACATGTACATGAAACAAAACAAGATCTAAATTTGTTTTTAAGTGTTACAGAGTTCATTTCTGTTTATAATTATACATTAAATTTCTGAAAATATGTGAATTATATTCTCACTTACCTACTTTTATAGAATTTTTCTCCCTACATCCCAATAGATTCTGAAAGATCTGAATCTCAAAATTCAGTCTGGAGAGACAGTAGCCTTGGTTGGCCCCAGCGGCAGTGGAAAGAGTACTACAGTCCAGCTTCTACAAAGGTTATATGATCCTGATAACGGCTTTGTAAGTGTACCTAGATAAAATCATTCATAGCCCACATGATGAAATTAGGAAATACGACCTATAACAAGGAGCTTACAGATATATCAATTTTTCATTTTTAACAGTGGAGCTGAGAAAAGCCAAATCATTTTCTTTCCTGCATATTCATTCATTCACCAAATATTTATTGAACACCTACTGTGTGCTAGGCACTGTTCTATGTCCTGGGGAACATTGATGAGCAAAGCATAAAAACCTCTGCCCTCATCAAATTTACACTGTAATAAGTAGAGACCGACAAATAAAACAAGTAAACCATATAGTATGATAGAAGGTGATGAAAGCTGTGGAGAAAAATAACATAATTTGTAGTACCCAGAATTTACAAGACTATCAGTTTCTCAAAACTTCCCAGAAGAATATCTGTAGAAAATATGCTCTCTCATTTTTTTCTGTCATCCATAATGTTGCACTTGACTTTGTTACCTTGTAAATAGCATAGAGAATAAGACTATGAAGTCACAGAAGCATGATTTTTAATGCTTCTATTCAGATTTTTCAACTATTTAAAAGAAAATCTACTCTGCTAGAGCCTGGTTTCATTTAAATTTGACTTCCTAAGTCTTCATTTGGAGTATACTAGACTCATTTGTTCATGCTAATATTAAATAAATAATTGGATAAGCATGCTGTACATAAAGCAATTTCATAGAATACCCATGCCCAGAGAGAATACCAAAGTTGGTGAGAAAGACAGGCTCTCTGAGTTATAATTATCAAACGTTGGCTCTGCCACTGGAATATTTGGAGTAATGGGTAATGGCACTATCTGTGAAGAAGAGTGTGTTCATTTACCATTATTTATACAAAAGAATAGAAGACATGTTTGCCTTTTGCAGTGAAATGGGGTGTTGAAGAGAAGAAAGGGTATTTCCTAAGGTCACCTGGCTGGCTCAGTTGGAAGAGCATGTGACTCTTGATCTCAGGGTTGTGAATTTGAGACCCACGTGGGAAATAAAACTTAAAAGAAAAAAAAAGTATATTTCCTAGAAAAATATGCAAATGTCACATCAGTCTTAAAATAACAAAACTGAAGTTTGTTACATGCGTTGACATGATAACATTTGTGGCTCCTATAGCATGTATCTACATAGTAACTAATTTGTTTTTCTTAAGAGTTAAGATATTAAGGTGGTTTGACAAGACAGATTCTAAGCCAGGTTTTTGACGTTTTATCGATTCCCATCTATCAGAAAAAGTCTGTTGACAATATACATACTATAAATATTTTATCAAAATAAGTCTTTGATCTCTGAAATACCCTGCTTCTCAGCTTAGGGTTTGAACTAGTAAAAAATGACTAAACCCAATGCAGTGTAAGGCATCACAACATGATTCATTTCTTTGGTTTGGCAGATCATGGTGGATGGGAATGACATCAAAACTTTAAATGTGCACCATTATCGAGAACATATTGGAGTGGTCAGCCAAGAGCCTGTTTTGTTTGAGACCACCATTAATAACAATATTAAATATGGACGAGATGGAGTGACTGATGAAGAGATTGAGAAAGCAGCAAAGGAAGCAAATGCTTATGATTTTATAATGGCATTTCCCAATGTAAGTACACTATGTAGCCTGTGGTCTTAGCTTAGAACTAAAGCAGTGCAATATTCCAAAATAAGATAACAAAACAATAATTTCTACAGAGTAGGGGGAGTGTGAATAATTGTTGGATTGTCCTAGATGAAATGTCTATAAATGAGAAAGCATGGCAGCAACCAAAAGAAGAAATGCATCACTGAAAGGTCAGTTTTTAAAAATCATATTTAGTTCTTACTGGTTCTCACTGCAACTGGAAAAGAAAAATAAATGAAGGATATATTAAAATATAACAAAGAAATATGAGACAAGATCATCGGTCCAAGCTGAGAATTGCTGTCTGCAGAATGTTGATTTGTAAGGCCATCTTGTGGCTAAAAGTGGGAATGTCACAGACAGTGTTGAGATAGGTTCTGTGATAAGGCAAAAGGAAAACTAGGACCCATTTTTAGAAGCACATGAAGCCAATATTGGACAAGAAATGTAAAATCATATTTGGAAAGAGATATAATAAACTAAAACTCTTGATATTAGGACATGTCAGATTTTAATGGATATTTAGAATTGGTAGCTATAAAAACCATTGATTTACATTTCCCAAAGTATTCATTCATCAATATCACCTGAAACTGTTGTGGGGAGCACCCTGTGAATTACAAAAGGATGAGATTTGAAATTAAAATGCAGAATAAGGGGCACCTGGGTGGTGCAGTCAGTTAAGCGTCCAACTCTTGGTTTCAGCTCAGGTCAGGATCTCAGGGTCATGAGATTGAGCCCTGCGGTGAACTCTATGCTCAGCAAGGAGTCTGCTTGAGATTCTTTCTCTCCCTCTCCCTCTGCCCCTCCCCACCACGTGCACATATCTCCCTCTCTGTCTCTCTCTCTCTCTCACTAAAATAAATAAATAAATCTTTAAAAAATAAAATACAGAATAAAATTCTACTATACCAAAAGGCAATGGTAACAAAAAAGTTTATTTCAGTGAATATATTTTACGAACCATACTCCATGGGTCATAATAATTTTGTCTTTTGTTTCTTTTAATAAAAATTTTTGTTATGTCAGTAATTACCTTTTATCCCCATTAATTAGGGTCATAATTGGAATAGCAAACTCATTAATTAACAGGCTTGAGGTCATTTTTTGCCTTGTAGTTTGGGAAAACAGACTCCCTTTCTTTGACCTTTTGGCACTTTCAATGACTTCCTTTCCTCAAACACCAAGGATCTTCAGTTTCCCACTTGAAATTAGGAAGTTTTCTGGGACCTCTTAAATCATACCCAGAAGTTACTACTTGCCTTTAGTAAAAGGCCAGTATTTACACAAAGATATCCCTTGCTATAAATTTAATGTAAATCTTAAAGATATAATCCAAAGAACAAATTAAAGATACTGACTTATCATGATGGAAACTAAATTCCACAGCCATGGTTGACCAGAGAAATAATAATAAGCACAGTAATAAATACAATTTCCAGAAGTCCTCAACAGAAAAATTGGGGAAATTGGTGTTTAAAAATAAATTCCATTACTTCTATGATATTTTTAGATTTTTTTAAATTTTTAAATTTTTTAAAAATTTTTTTTAAAAATTTTTAATTATTTATTTTTAAATTAGTGTATTAAGATTAACTGATATTTCCTAGCCTTTTCCCATAAACAACCATAAAACTGGTTAAAATATATTAGGCATAGGATAATTGTTTCCAAGCATTGGACAAGAGGTAACACAAAACTGTGATCCCTGAGAGAAATGAAACTCATGAGGAAAGTCCCTGATTTGCAGCATTCTGGATAGGAACAAATCTCTGACCCCATCTCTGTGAACTAGAACCAGACAGAACATGGCACTAGACTAAACTGAAAGGCAGAGATAAAATTTCAGGGCAGCTTAAGCAACTGGAGAGGCAATGAAAGAGCTGTGGAGTTAAGGTATTGGGGTAGAAGTCCCTGTAGGCACCCCTTGGGAATCCTTATCTGAGAATAAAACTTCCCAAGGATTACCAGAGAGCAGCTGCTACAAAGCTGGGAATAGAACAGAGATACTACAAGTCAAGGAGTGTGCTGGGGATGGTGAAAGCACAGCCCAGTCAGAGTGGAGAGATAACATTAACACCTTTTTAATACAGCAGGCATATAGCTGAGACACCAAAAAAAGGCCACACCTTAGGAGTAAAGACCATACCTTAGAGTATGCTGACTCTAGACCTGCCCTAACAAATTCTAAAACCAAGCCATGACAAGATCCCCAGAGGAGATAGAACTTATATGTTGGGTCCTGCCAAGTTTAGAGATTATTCTACAGATTCACCTCAACAAAGCATAAAACCAGGATTACACAAGTTCAAAATGATCAGTCAGGATTCGAATTGCTTACTAGAACAAAAATCAACTTTGTTTTCAGAAGAAAACAGAATTCAGAGTTTCTCCAACATGCACAGAATTAAGTATATATTCTGCAATAATCAGATATACAAAGAAACAGGAAACTATGACCCATAAGCAAGAAATCATAATCTAAATGTTTATGCACTTAAGAAAAGCTTCAAAATGCATGAAGCAAAAACTGCTACACCTAAAAGGAGAAATAGACAAACCCACAATTTTATTGAAGCCTTCAGTACTTGATAGAACAAGTAGGCAGAAAATTAGTAAGGCTATAGATGTCCTGAACAATGCTATCAAACAACTAGATCTAACAGACATTTATAGAACACTCCACCCAATAACAGCGGAATACATTCTTTTCAAGTACACATGGAACATTCACTCAGATAGATAATATTCTGGGCCATTAAAAAAAAAAAAACTTTGCAAGTTCAAAGAAAACATACAAAAAATGTTCTCAGACAATAATAGAATTAAGATGTAGAAATCGGTAACGGAAATATATCTGGAAAATCTGCAAATATTTGATGAGATTGGGCGCGTTCAGGGTGGTACGGCCATAGACTGGAAAATCCACAAATATTTGAAAATTAAATAACTCACTTGTAGATAATTTATGCCTGAAAGAGGAAGTTTCAAGGAAAATTAATGACTATTTTAAACTAAATAAAAATGAAACTGCTATGTATCAGTACTTGTAGAATACAGTTAAAGAACTGCTTTAAGAGAAATTTACAGCATTAAATTCTTCTTTTAGAAAGAAAAAAAGATCCAAAATCTGTAAATGAAGCTTCCAATATGAGAAACTGGAGTAAGAAGAGCAAGTTGACCCCAAAGCATGCAGAAGGGAAATAAGATTAGAGCAAATATCAGTGAAAGCAAAAACAGAAAAACATTAGAAAGAATCATTAAAATCAAAAGCTGTTTGCTTGAAAAGACTAATGAAATCAGTAAAATCAGCAAGGCTGGTAATCAAAAAAGAGAAGAAAAATTACCAGTATCAGGAATGAAAGATAGTACATCACTATTGATCTCAAAGAGATTAAAAGATTACAGGAATAGTATGAGCAAAGCTATGCCTATGAATTTGACAACTTAGTTGAGGGTCAATTTATTGAAAGACACAAACTGCCAAAACTCACTGAAAAAGAAGTAGATAATCTTAGTAAGACCTATAACTATAAAAAAAGTTGACTAGATTTCTAAATAGTGGCAACGGTTACAAATGAAAATAGGGACGCCTGGGTGGCTCAGTCGTTAAGCGCCTGCCTTCGGCTCAGGTCATGATCCCAGGGTCCTGGGATTGAGCCCCACATTGGGGTCCCTGCTCAGCAGGGAGCCTGCTTCTCCTTCTCCCACTCCCCCTGCTTGTGTTCACTCTCTCGCTGTATCTCTCTGTCAAATAGTTAAATAAAATCTTAAAAAAAAACAAATGAAAATAAAATTAAAAGTGACATTCACAATAGCATCAAAAAATGTTAAAGTAGAACAAATTTAACGTAAGGTGTAAATCTTCTATATGAAAAATATGAAATGTTTCTGAGAGAAACTAAAGATCTAAATAAATAGAATGTAACTTATTCATTGATTTAGAGATGCAGTATTTTTAAAGATATGTGTTCTCCCAAAATTGATAAATTTGATGCTATACCAGTCAAAATCCCAGTAGTCTTTTTTTGTGTGTCTAGAAATTGACCTGCTGATTCCAAAATTTATTTGAAAATTTAAAGGACCAAAAACAGGCAAAAAATTATGAAAAAAAAACCAACAAAGCTGGAAGATATAAAATATCTAATTTTAAGACAGTAATTAAGGCAGTGGAAATGGCACAACAATGGACATGTAGATCAGTAGAATAAAATAGAGGCCAGAAATAGACCCACGCATATCTAGTCAAATGATTTTTGACAAGGCCAGTATTAATTTGGTGGGGGAAAAGAAAATCTTTTCAACAAATGGTGCTGGAAAAATTGGATATCCGTATGAGAAAAACAGATGAAATGTGGCCCTTACCTCACCCCATACACACATATTAATTTGCCATGGATCTTAGATCAAATGTAAAAACTTAAACTATTAAGGGGCACCTGGATGGCTCAATCAGTTGAGCGTCCAACTCTTGATTTCAGCTTAGGTCATGATCTCAGGGTCATGTGATTGAGCCCCAAGTCAGGCTCTCCACTCAGCAAGGAATCCGCTTGAGATTCTTTCCCTCTGCCCCTCCTCCCACTTGTGCTCACACTCTCTCTCTCTAAAACTAAATTAATCTTTAAAAAAAAAGAAAAACAAAATATCAAACTTCAAAAATAAAAAGGTGAAAAACCTTTATGACTTTGAAGTAGCCAAGGATTTCTTAGACGGAAAAGTATTTACTATTTAAAAAATGACAAATTGAACTTTATTGAAATTAAAACCTTTTAAAATACACTATTTAGAAGATAAAAAGACAAGACAGAGTGAAAGAAAATATTCACAATACACACATCTGACAAAGGACACGCACCCAGGATATATATAGAACTCTTATAACACAATTATAAAACAAAAAAGTATACAAACTTGAACAGATATTTCACACACCCACAAAAAGAAATAGACAATATACACATGAAAAATATTCAACATTATTAGTCAACAGGGAAATCCAAAGTAAAACCAAAGTGAGATACCATTCCACACTTGCTAGAATGTCCAAAACTAAAAAGAATAACAATAATAACTTTTGATGAGGATGTAAAGCAATTAAATCTCTCTTTTTTTAAATATTTTATTTATTTGACAGAGAGAGACACATTGAGAGAGGGAACACAAGCAGGGGGAATGGGAGAAGGAGAAGCAGGCTCCCTGTGGAGGAGGGAGCCCAATGCGGGGCTCAATCCCAGGACCCTGAGGATCATGACCTGAGCCAAAGGCAGATGCTTAATGACTGAGCCACCCAGGCGCCCCAGCAATTAAATCTCTTATTCATTCTGAATAAAGTGAATTGGTACAGTTATTTTAGAAAGAAATTTGCCACTTTATTCTAATGTTAAACATACACTTATAACTCAGCATTCTATTCCCACAAATTTTTCCAAAAGAAATGAAAATATGACCTCAAGAACATTATGTACATGAATGTTCATAGCAGCTTTATTCATACTATTCAAAAGTTGGAAACAGTGCAGATGTTCATCAGCAGCTGAATAGATAAACAAATTGTGATTGATATATGATTGTTAGATGAAATACAAGATTTTCAGTACATTTTGAATTTCAGATAAACAATGAATAATTTTAGCATAAGTATACCCTAAATATTGTATGAGATATACTTATGCTTAAAAAGTATTCACTGTTAACTGAAAATCAAAATTAACTGAGTCCCATGGTTTTTTGTTTTTATTTGTTTTTGTTAAATTTGGTAACCCAAGGTAGATTCACATTGTGTGAAGCACTGCTTAGAAATGAATAGGAGTAAGTTGCTCATGCACACAATATGGATGAATCTCAAAAATATGCTATGTAAGACAGACCAAAAAAGTACACACTGCAATTATAGCAAAGCTGCATGATACAATGTTAATATACAAAAGTCAGTCATTTTCCTATATATCAGCAATGAATAAGTGGAATCTGACATTAAAAGCACAATACTATTTATATTAGCATCCAAAATAAAGAATTACTTAGGTATAAATCTAACAAAGTTTGTACAAGAACTATATAAAGAAAACTACAAGACTCTGATGAATGAAATCAAAAAAGAATTTTTTAAATAGAGAGATAGTCCATGTGTGTGGAGAGAAAGACTCAATATTGCTAGATGTCAGTTCTTCCCAACTTGATCTATAGATTCAGTGCAATTCCAATCAAAATCCTAGCAAGTTATTTTGTAGATATCAACAAACCAATTTTAATGTCTATATGGAGAGGTAAAAGGCCCACAATAGACAACACAATATTGAAGAAGAACAAAGTTAAAGGACTACACCCTCTAACTTTAAAACTCACTATAAATCTACAGTCATCAAGACAGTGTGGTATTGGTGAAAGAATAGGCAAATAGATCAGTGGAACAGAATATAGAGTTTAGAAACAGACTCACATAAATGTAATCATCTAGTCTATGACAAAAGAGCAAAGGCAATACAACAGATCACATATAATATGTGTTATTGCTCATTTCAGTGAACAAATGGAACAACTGGACATCCACATGTAAAAAAAATCTAGATACAGACCTTATACTTTTCACAAAAATTAACTCAAAATGAATCATAGACCTAAATATGAAATGCAAAATCATAAAACTCCTAGAGAAAATGTAGTAGAAAACTGAGATGACTTGGGTATTGCAAGATTTTTTCAATACCTCAAAGGCACAAACTATGAAAGAAGTCCTTGATAAGCTGAACTTCATTAAAATTAAAACTGCTCTGCAGAAGACAGTGTGAAAAGCATGAGAAGATAAGCCACAGACTGGGTGAAAACATTTGCAAAACACATATCCAATAAAGAACTCTTATCCAAAAATATATAAACACATCTTAAAATTCAGCAACAAGAAAACAACCTGGTTTAAAAACAGGCCAAAGATCTTTACAGACACTTCACCAAAGGAGATATGCTGATGGCAAATAAGTGTGTGAAAAGATGTTCCACATCATATGTCATCAGGAAAACACAAAATAAAACAATGAGATGCTACTACATGCCCTTTAGAATAGCCAAAATCCAAAACACTGACGACACCATATACTGACGAGGATGTGGAGCAACATTCATTGCTGGTGTGAATACAAAATGGTATGGGCATTTGGGAAGTTGTTTGTTGGTTTCTTATAAAACTAAACATATTCTTACCATATTATCTACTAATCATGCTCCTTGGTATTCACCCAAAGGAGTTGAAAACTTAGGTTCACACAAAAACCTACACACAGATGTTTATCGCAGCTTTATTTGTATCGTCAAAACTTGGAAGCAACAAGATGTCCTTCAGTAGGTGAATGGATGAATAAACAGTGGTATGTCCAGACAATGGGATGTTATTCAGTGCTGAAAAGAATCAAGCTATGAAAACATGGAAAAATCTTAAATACATATTACTAAGTGGAAGAAACCAGTCTGAAAAAGCTACATACTGTATGATTTAAACTATATGACATTCTTGAAAAGGCAAAACTATGGAAACAGTAATAAAAGATGAGTGGTTGTCAGAGTTTGAGGTGGAGGTGGGGAAGAATAGGCAGAGCACAGCGGATTTTTAGGGTAGTGAAAATACTCTGTATGATACTATAACAATTGGATACATGTCATTATACATTTGTCCAAACTCATAAAATGTACACCACCAAGAGTGAATCCTAAGGTAATCAATGGATTTGGGTGATTATGATGTGTCGATATAGGTTCATCAGTTGTAACAAATGTACCACTCTCGTGGAGGATGTTGGATGGGGGAACATCCTGTGGAATGGGGGATGTTGCATGTGTGTGGCAAAGGTATATGGGAAATCTCTATACCCTCTTCTCAATTGTACCATGAACCTAAAACTGCTCTTAAAAAATGAGTCAAAAGAAGGCATGCACTGTATGATTCTGTTTATTTGAAGTTCTAGAACTAATGAAATTAATTTATAATGATAAAAATCAAATCATTGTGTGGATTTGGACTGGAAGGATTCATGAGGGAACTTTCTAGGGTGATGGAAATATTCTGAATCTTTACTGGGGTTGTGATAACATGGCTGTACTCATTTGTCAAAACTCATAGAACCATTCCCTTAAAATGTGTGCATTTTCTTGTGTATAAATTATTTCTCAATAAGGTTTATGTTTTTTAAAAATGTGAAGGTCAGACTCTAGAATAATCAAAGTTTTAGAAAGAATATTTAAATTTATATCCTTGAAGAAACGAGCTTTAGGTCATAGACCTATTCCAATACAGTATTACTATGTTTCATTAGTTCTAGAAATTACCTCCAACCTCAGATATCTAACGATATCTACTCTGTTAAAGATGTATATCCCAAAATATAAAAAATAAAATAATAAATAAATAAATAAATAAATAAAAAGGTCTAAAAAGTGTTCCAAGATGGAAAAATATTTTGAGAAGTTTGTTTTTGGATTAATCTTCTCATACTTTTTTTCAAAATATCCAGGAAGGAAATTGTAGGTAATATATTAAATTGCTAGTAAACCTTTCAAATAATAGTTAAGAATGTAGTTGTATTACTGTGGTTCTTTTAAAGATATCAGTGCATTCTAAAACTGTCTTTAAAAACTTTGAAAATTGGTTCAAATTATTGTTAATCTACCTAAAAATCCTTGATGATCATATGTTCTCATTTCCTTTTTTTTTTAAGATTTTATTTATTTATTTGTCAGAGAGAGAGCACAAGCAGGGGGAACGGCAGAGGGAGAAACAGACTTCCCGCTGAGCAGGGAGCCTGATGTGGAACTCCATCCTGGGATCCTGGACCCTGGGATCCTGGACCCTGGGATCATGACCTGAGCCCAAGGCAGACCCTTAACTGACTGAGCCACCCAGGAGTCCCCGTTCTCATTTCTGTTAGTCCTAGTCAAATTTTTCTTAGTCCTGGCTAAATTTCTCTTTTTACTAGACTCTTTTTTTCAAATAGTTGTTTGTTTTTACAAAGAAAAAAATTAAAGGTCAAAAGCAGCCAGGCTGAAGTAGTGATTAAGCTGGGTATTAAAACACAACTGTGATTGTCATTTCCTGTTCAAATGATTTCATCATGCTGCCTTCTCTTTCTGTGCTCTTTCCTATTTTTTCATTAGAAATTTAATACCTTGGTAGGAGAAAAAGGAGCACAAATGAGTGGAGGACAGAAACAGAGAATCGCTATTGCTCGAGCTTTAGTTCGAAACCCAAAGATCCTGATCTTAGATGAGGCTACATCTGCCCTAGATACAGAAAGTGAATCAGTTGTTCAAGCTGCACTGGAGAAAGTAAGTGAGCAAATCATTTCTTATTTCCATATTCCTGGTTCAACACTGTTTTTAACACAAGAAAGTATGGCTCTGCAGTAGATTATTTACTGAGTTCAGAGCTGTCTTTAAGGTATTGATGCAGAGTGTTCACCCTTGTAAAAACTTACACATGATGGAAATTATCTGGATGAGAGAAGAAGATGCTATAGTTAGTGCTAAAAACATATAGCAGGCTGATATCCAAGCAATCATCCCATATATGCCTTTTTTCCAATAGGTCTGCACTTTACACTTCCCCATAATAACCCCACACCACTACCACCATCACAGCTATAACCACATTCACTCCCAGCCTCTTCTGTACACACCTGTGCGTTCTCTTCTGTGACCACTTTTCCTCTTTAGAGCACCCCCAAAGACTTTTTAACTTAATTTCACCTCCAGTGGAGAAGCAGTCTGGTTTGTCCTGCCCTTGAACCATCCTCCTCTAAGAGCCCTGGGCCCTCTAACCTCACACTGACCTCCTGCTTACTGCATACTACTGACACCCTTCAGGACCACAATGCAGGGATGGTCCTTTACCAAATTATGTTGCATTTGGGAGAGTAGTTGGTGGCAGTGATATGAAAAACCATTGAATACTTTTTTCAATGGGCAATGCTACATTTTTTTTCTAGATTTATTTATTTATTTGAGAGAGAGAGTGAGCAGTGGGAGAGGGAGAGAGAGAATCTCAAGCATACTCCCTGCTGAGCATGGAGCCCAACACAGGGCTCAGTCTCAAAACCCTGAGATCATAACCTGAGGCTGAAATTAAGAATAAACTCAACCAACTGAGCCGCCCAGGTGCCCCCAACCCCTTTTTTAAATCATGGCCTTTAGACCCTTCAGAAGGCCTAATGACACATATTACTGTGAGCTTGTTTGAAAATGTGGTTTTCTGCCTAAGAAAATTATAGGCTTTTTCTTTTTAAATACTAACTTTGTGCAACCAGAAATGGATACTGGCAACCAGAGTGCCCACTACTTTATTGAATTATCTATTAGTTACTCTTATCACTTGCAAGTCAGATTGTTTCAAATGTTTCAAGGCCTGAGGTTCTATTTTCTGGATTTCTCAAGTTAGGCTTGTTGCAAAGTAGTTTTGCTTCACTTATCTTGTTCATGAGGAGGACCTAGGGTCAGTGGATAAAGATTTATGCTACAGTCTATGTGGTTCCACTCTGCTACTGGTTTGGACCCAGCATGTCAATGCAGCAGGCTTCCTTTCAGTCCCAGTAGAGGAGGGATGGCAGTCAACACCTTTAGGCCCCTGGGGAAGCAGAGGAAGCCCACACTGACTTTTGGATAAAGCCTGTGAAAGCTCTTTGAAATGTGAAAAGTGGTATGCAAATCTAAGAATAATTATTACTAAGGGAGGGTCAGCTACACCACATCAATGGAGAACCTTTAAACAGACCCTTTGCTAATTATGAGGGAAGGGTTTCCATTACAGTTTTATTCTTTGAAGAGACAGAGCTGCTTTGTTGCAGCCCTCATGGGCTTTTCTTTATCATTACTGTTCTTTCTCACTGTGATGCATTCTGTTGATCTTCCTCAGAGGCCCCTTAACATATTTATATTACTTGGAGAACTGAGCAATAAGAAAATTGGTATACTGTGTTAAGCTGTGGGCTACTTTATTAAATTAAGCCCAAAGAAGTGGCTATCCAAAGTTAAAGATAGGTTAATTATTACACATTTTGGTGCATCTTTGTCAATTAAGTATCTTGCTTTTTATATGTAGAATTAGGGGTTTATTCATTTTTTTCTTCCTTCTTTCTTTCTTTTTTTTTTTTTTTAAACCATTTGTAGCAACATTATAATAGTTGAGAACAGAAAGGGAATTTCTGCAAGGGGATTTCCTTGGCTGGAATTTAGCCAGAAGAACAAAGGTGGATAGAGACTATCTCATTCTAAAAGCATCATGGAACATTTTATAAGCCTGCCAAATCAAGCTCACATTTATTAGACTTGGTGTTAAATTATAGACTACTAATTTATTTTAGGGTAGTGCTTCTCCCCCTTTGATAGATCAGGTCCCCATTGAGAATCTGACTAAAAAGGGGAAAAATAAACCACTGTAACTCCTCAGAGAAATCTACAAATTGCACTTGTACACAAAGATTTACATATAATATATATTGAGGGGTTTATAGACCCCCTGAGGCCATTCATGAGTCATTATTTTGGGTATAATAAAGGAACAAATGGGTGGTAGTAGCTAATCCTTATAAGAACCCACTTATTTTCCTATTTTACAGATTTGCACACTGAAGCACAGAGAGGTTGAATAACAGCTAGGCAACAGTGAAGCCAAAACGTGGACCCAGACATGTTTCTTTAGCTCATTCATATAACCACCATGCTATATTGACCCAAGATTATACATCTACTAGGGACTTAAACAAAATCTTAATCCAGATCACTCTTCAAAATTAGCCTCTTATTAAAGATAGAATTACCATATGATCCAGCAATTCCACTTCTGGGTATATACCCAAGAAAATTAAAAAAAGGAATTCAACAGATATTTGTATACTAGTATTCACAGCAGCATCATTCACAATAGCCAAAAGGTAGAAACAACCCAAATGCTCATTGACAGGTGAATGGATAAACAAAATATATGTATATACAATGGAATAGTACTCAATCTTAAAAAGGAAGGAAATTCTGACACATGCTACAACATGGATGACCCTAGAAGATACTATGCTAACTGAAAGGCAGATGCGAAAGGGCAAATATTGTGTAATTGCATTTACATTAGATACCTAGAATAGTCATGTTCATAGATAGAAAGTAAAATGGAGGTTACCAGGGGCTAAGGGAAGGGGGGGATGGGAAGTTATGGTTTAAAGGGATATAGAGTTCCAGAAGGAAAAGATCTGGAGTTAGATAGTGGTGATGGTTGCACAACAATATGAATGTACTTAATGCTACTAAATTGTACACTTTAAAATGGTTGAAACTGGTTAAAATTTCATGTTATGTATATTTGACCACTAAAAAAAATAACAATCTAAGCCTGAATATAAAAGAATAGTGACACAGAAGGAATTGGCCTCTCTGATCCAGGAGGACCCAATCCTTAAAAATGGTTAGAATGGTAAATTTCGTGTTATGTATATTTTACCAGAGTTTAAAAAAAACAGAAAAACAAAATACTAGGCTTTTTCTAAAACCACATTGCCTCCTTGGGAAAGAAAAAAACCATACCCCAAATTGAGGCTCCCATGTCAGCTTATAATAGACTCACTTTTGTCCCCTTAAGCTGCTTATTTTGATCCTATTGTATATATAGTTCATGGGTTTTTCTTTCACAAATGGGTTTAAATCGTTATTACTTAGCAGGACATTTCAGAGTCTTAAAAAAATACAATAAAAAGCCTTAACAATATAGCAAAACATTTTTCCATGATACAAGTAAGTATCTTGATGATTTCTGTAAATTTAAATTATTCCAAAGTCTCTTCTTCCCCCACAAGAAAACCTTCTATATAAGATATTAATTTTTCTAATTGCTACCAAATAAGATATCTCTAATATATTATTTATAGGTCAGTATTCTGGGCTAAATAAGATATAATTCCCTTTGGGGAAAAAGATGAGCTAATTATTGTAGCATTTTCTCTTCTTGCCCACCATTTACTTCTTGTTGTAATTTCTCCACAGATATTTGCTTAATAAAGGAGAAAGGTATTAAATGGCTATGAATAATTTTATTATTATCAATTATTAACTGATTTGTTAACTTATTTGGAAGGGAGAATGGAGATATTTCAGGTTATAAAAAGAAAACATTGTACTTTGGAATACTATTCCATATTCCTAATTAGGTAGTACATGTGGCCTCATCTCATCAAAGAGTTTAGATTTTGAATGTGTTTTACTCTCTAAATAGTCTTAACCTAAGTGTGTGTGTGTGTGTATTCACATGAGTAGATTCCTGCAAACTGAAAAGAAGAGGTTGAGTAGGAGGTGAGTCACTTATTAAATATGGCTTCTAAGGGGCTGATATTTTGCTATTTGCCACTCCATTTTACAAAAGAGAAAGCATTTTTGGACAGGTGAAGTGACCTGACAGTAATTCTATATTGTTCAGCTATGGAACCAGTGTTGACTCAGAAGAATGGCAAGCCAGTTGGCTTTCAACATCATAAAAAGGTAGTTAAGACACCAAAAATCCTGTGTTTCCATAAAACTACCATAAAGACCTTCTTATAGCAGATGGTCAATTGAAATTCAGTAGCTCAAAGAGATGGAAATTTGTAAAACAGTAACGAGAGTTTTTTTTGGACTATATTCTTGGAGAACTAGGGTACTAGGGTTTTCCAGGAGCCTCTTTTTTTTTTAAGATTTTATTTATTTATTAGAGAGAGCCTGCGCGCATGAGCAGGGGGAGGGGCAGAGGGAGAAGCAGACTCCCCACTGAGTAGGGAGCCCGACATGGGGCTTGATCCAAGGACCCTGAGATCATGACCTGAGCTGAAGTCAAACATTTAACTGACTTGAGACACCCAGGTGCGCCTCCAGGAGCCTCTTGAGGAGTGGAAGAAGGTAGAGAGATGGGGTGGATGAGCAGGTAGAGCTGTGCACCACCATCCCAAAAATTCAAATGGCAACTAACCATTAATCTGTATGGTTAATTTAAATCTATTAAGCTTCCACATGTGCTTTTATTTGATAAAAGGATTTTGCAGCTTAAAAAAAAGAATTTGAAGACCATAAGACTGTATTGCATTAGGGAGTATATGTCAACAGAGCGCCCCAACTTAACCTGAGCCAACCTGCGAAGGGGGCAGTCAGTGGGAACGTGCCTTCCGTAGGTTTCCCACCCCTTGCTTGCTGTGGGACATGAGAACTCTGTGTTTACAGGCTTCTTCAGAGAGTATATTACCCCTGTTAATTGACCCACCAGTCAAATTCAGGCCCTCTGAAATGCTCACAGCTTTACATTGTTCTTTCTTTTCCTTTTGCCCACCTTTATTCAAGGCACATGATCACCACTGGTGAAAAGCTAGCTAGCCTCCTCTGGCCCTTATCTCTGTCCTAGCATTTCCATGAGGGTTGTTTTAAAACACCCTCTATTTCAAAGTGCAAGCTAATTACCTGGTGATTTATTGTTGTGCATGGAATTGCAAAGTAATCTAAAAAAACAAATGCCAGCACAGTGTTAAATAGAGACCTACCTTCCTGTTGACCTTTTTTTGTTAAATACCTAATTGTCTGGCTTTTAGCTTTGTTTAAACTATGAAGGAGGAGAAGATACTAGGAAATTCTTTCAAATTGGTACTCTCTAGAAGAATAGCAACAAAGACATTGAAAATCTACCACATCTTCTCTGAGACATCTGAAAAATCAGTGGAATGGATTCCACTATCTCCTTTATTTTTACAGTACTTCTTGTTAAAAAACAAAGCATCAGCTCAAATTTCTTTAACCAGTTTTCTAGGAGGTCTTGACTTCCAAAATTTCTCCTATGTTTTAAGTCTGAAACAATTAGTCAATTAGGGTTGTTTCCTACGGCTAGTACATCAGTTTTAGATCACATTTTTGGTGATGTAGTGGAGCTATATTTTTGTAGTGCACTTTTTAGTACCCTGCGTGTGTAAGATAATTGGAAGCCCATTTTATAGGTTTTTTAGAGCATAGTTTTTTCCCTTTTTATTTTGTAATTTTTTTAAATGACCTCTACTCCCAATGTGGGACTCAAACAACCCCAAGATCAAGAATCAGACGCTCTGCTGACTGAGCCAGCCAGAGACCCCTAGTTTTTTCCCTTTTAAAGTATTAGGCATTTTTGTGATTTGAAAGACTCAGACACTAATTCATGCTATAATAAACTGTAATATAATATATACCTGAATCAAATATTTAGTTTAGACCATGAACCTGGCAGAGTAAAAGTGGTACAGATGGGTAAATGCAGGACCTTCCAGTTTGCAGGAACGTCAATGCTCACTAAGGCACAACTAGAGAAATGTCATCCCTTACTGTCAGTTTCCAGATGTCAGACAACAGCATGAACTTTTGCAAAATAAGTAAGTTTGTTCCATATGTAATGGCTAAGAAGCGAAGAAATATTAGAAGAGAGGTCTACAAAAATGCCTGTGAAGTGAGCCTCCCATGAAGAAAAGAAGGTCTAGAATAATACAATCTGCATCAGGAAACTTCGTAATTCTGATTATGTCATGGTGCTGCACACCATTCTCAAATCTTTTCTAACTGCAGTCTCCTAATTGATTTTACAATTTCCTTTTCTCTGGATTCTCCTTAGAGTATCTGTGTTATATGTGCCCTTTTTATATTTTTTAAGTAAATTTCATACATATCAATTTGCTTTGAGAAGTGTTTAATAGTATTGTGAAATTATTAAGCTAATTGGTAACATCTTATAGCCTCATCAATAAGGTTTGAGATCTGGTTGCTTTTAGAAAATAACATTTGTCACCTCAAGGGAATGTAATTGAATAAATGAGAGAGATATGGGCCAGGAGCCTGGGCGTCTGAGTGTTTTCACCTTTGCACAGGTAGTCCTAACGCATGCCTACTCAACAACCCCCTTCTTATGTTCATTCCCCTTTAGGGTGCTGTAGGCCAGTCTCAGGGTCTCCAAGACCCAGAATACAATTAAACTTGAAGTTTGAATGAGAAAAGCGCGATCAGTGTAGGCTGAATGTCTTACCTCTAAAAACTAGGCACATCAGACAAATCCAGATTGAGGGACATTCTACAGAGTATCTGACTGGTATTCCTCAGAACTATCAAGTTCATAAAAAATAAGGAATATCTGAGAAATTGTCACAGCCAAGAGGAGCCTGAGGAGACATGATGGCTAAATGTAATGTATTGAGAAGGAGATCAGGGAGCAAAAAAAGAATAATAAGTAAAAATTAAGGAAATCTGAATAAAGTATGGAGTTTAGTTAATAATGTATTGCTACTGGTTCATTTGTTGTAACAAATACACTATAGAAATGTCAGATTTTGACACGGGGGGATACTGTGTGCAGGGTACATGAATACTCTAGTATCTTTGCAAATTTTCCCTAAGTCTAGAACTATTCTAAAATAAAGTTTATTTAAAAAAAAACTAAAGCAGGGGCGCCTGGGTGGCTCAGTCATTGGGTGTCTGCCTTCAGCTTGGGTCATGATCCCAGGGTCCTGGGCTCGAGCCCCACATCGGGCTCCCTGCTCAGCAGGAAGCCTGCTTCTCCCTCTCCCACTCCGCCTGCTTGTGTTCCCTCTCTCGCTGTCTCTCTCTCTGTTGGGTGAATGAATAAAATCTTTAATTAATTAATTAATTAATTAAAATAAAGCCAAAAAATCACATTTTTACCAATTTTATTGTACCATTCATTAGGATGTTTCTGTGTAGCAAGCCTTAGAATTA
This sequence comes from Callorhinus ursinus, assembly GCF_003265705.2. Classification (NCBI taxonomy): domain Eukaryota; kingdom Metazoa; phylum Chordata; class Mammalia; order Carnivora; family Otariidae; genus Callorhinus; species Callorhinus ursinus. The sequence continues at coordinate 37,222,859 of NW_027397074.1, forward strand.
CCACATACAAGTAAATAGGAAACTGAGGAAAACAAAAAGCAAACAATAAAAACTCTCTTCCCAATTATCTTTCACTTATTATTTTAATAAAACATCTATATATTTGGCAATATGAAAAATAAAGGAAGCACTAAGCATTTTAGTGTTTTGACCTCTTTTTGGCGTACTATGTTACACATAAATATAATCTAGAGAAACTCACATATGCTTGTGCCAATTAACAACATAATTATGTGTATATTATCAGACCTTGCAGCAATTAAGAAAAATAAATCTTCCTACCTACAATACAGTTAGTTGCTCCTCAATCCACTTTATCATTACATTTGCATAACATTCAATAAAATGCCTCAATCCCATTCAGGATTCTTTGAGAACTTCAAGAATGGCCAACTTGGGTGCTATAAATACAGATGCTGCTTTTGTTTGACATTGTTTTTTTAACAGCTTTTTTTGAGATTTAATTGACTTAAACTGCGCATACGAGAGTATACAATTAGGAAAGTTTGGGCATACATGTACCCCTGTGAAACCACCACAGTCAACATAATGAACTAATCACCCCCCAAATTTTTAAGTGCTTTTTGTAAACACTCCCTCCCAATCCTCCCTCTCCCCACCCAGCCCCACTCTTGTCAACCACTAATTTGTTTACTGCCAGTATAGATTACTATGTATTTTTTGAAACTTTGTGTAAACGGAATCATACATCATGTATTCTGTCCTGCCTGACTTCTAGCACTCAGCATAATTGTTTTCAGACCTGTTGATGTTGTGAAATGTATCAAGAGTTCCTCTTTACTGGTGAATAGTATTTCATTGTATGGATGTGCCACTGTTTGAGCTCATTGGTATTGATGCCCGTTAAAGTTATTTAGTTTGTTTGCAGTTTTTGGATATTACATATAAGGTCGCTCTGAACATTCATATTTAAGTCTGTGGACATGCACTTTTATTTCTCTTGGGTAAATATCTAGGATTTAAAGGGGTAGGCCTTATGGTAAGAGTATGTTTAAATAAATGAACTACCAAATTATTTTCCTTTTACATTCCTATAATATATGAGAATTACAGCTACTCCACATCCGTGCCAACACTTGGGATAACCATGCATTTTAATGTTAGCCATCAGAATAAATGTGTAGTGGTATTTCATTATTATTTTAATTTGCATTATCCTGATGACTAGTGATGTTGAACATTTTTATGTGCTATTATTTTTATATTTTATCTTGACCATCAGTATCTCTTCTTTGTTAATGTGTCTGTTCAGATGTTGTGCCCATTTTTTAACTGGGTCATTTGTTTTCTTTTTTTTTAAAGATTTTATTTATTTATTTGAGAGAGAGAATGAGATAGAGAGAGCACATGAGAGGGGAGAGGGTCAGAGGGAGAAGCAGACTCCCTGCCGAGCAGGGAGCCCGATGCGGGACCCGATCCCGGGACTCCAGGATCATGACCTGAGCCGAAGGCAGTCGCTTAACCAACTGAGCCACCCAGGCACCCTGGGTCATTTGTTTTCTTATCACGGAGTTCTGAGAGTTCTTTATATATTCTTTGTATTTCTGGATACAAGTATTTTTATCAGAAAAAAGATTGGAAAATATTTCTTCCCATCTGAGATTTGTCTTTCTGTTCACTTAAGAGCGTCATCCAAAGAACAGAACTTTTTAATTTGGGAAGTTTAATTTATAATTTTTTCTTTTATAAATCAAGCTTTTAGTGTTCTATTTAAGAAACTTTTGCCAAATCCAAGATCACAAAGATTATTCCCTACATTTTTTTCTAGAAGTATTTTAGTTTTAGTTCTTACATTTAGGTTTGGGATCAATTTTGTGTTAATTTCTGTCCACGGTGCCAGATATGGTTTGAAGTTTGTTTTATTGTTGTTGGTTTTGTTTGCATATAGACTTCCAGTTGTTCCAGCACCATTTGCTGAAAAGACTGTCTTTTCTCCACTGAATTGCCTTTGCACCTTTGTGAAAAATTGAATTTTCCATATATGTGTAGGTCTTTTTCTGGACTCTCTGTTCTGTTATATTGATGTATTTGTCTCTTTATGGCTTATTTTCCTCTTTTTTTTTTTGATTGGTTTCTACTTGGATCTTTATTATTTCCTGTCTTCTGCTTATTTTGAGCTTAACTTGCTCTTTTGTTGTTGTTTTCTTAGGCTGAATTTGAGGTCATTTACTTGAGAATTATTATTTGGTTTCCAAGTACTTGGGGATTTTCCAGAGATCTTTCTGTATTAATTTCTAATATAATTCCAGTGTGGTCAGAGAACATACTTTCTATGACTTGAATCCTTTTAATTTTATTAAGACTTGTTTTGTGGCACAGAATATGATCTATCTTGCTAAATATTTTATGTTGACTTGGAAGTAATGTGCATTTTGCTGTTGGGTAGAACGTTCTATAAACATCAGTTATATTAAGTTGGTTGATAGTATTATTCAAGTCTTCCTTATCCTTACAAATTCTCTTTCTACTTCTATAAATTACTGAAAGAGGGGTATTGAATTATTTAATTATTATTGTGGATTTGTTCTTACATTTGTATTCATTTTGGTGCCATGTATTTTGGAACCCTATTATGTGCGTAAACATTCAAGACTGTCATGTTCTTTTAATGAATTGACCCCTTTATCATTATGAAATAAACCTCTTTACTCTGGTTATATCCTTTGCTCTTTATCTGTTTTATTTTTTAATTTTAATTCCAGTATAGTTAAAATACTTTGTGGCTCCTTACAAATTTAGCATTATTGGTTCTAGTTCTGTGAAAAATCCTGTTGGTATTTTGATAGTGATTGCATTAAATCTGTAGTTTGCCAGACACCTGGCATGCGACTCTTGATCTCAATTCCTGTTACACCTAAAGGAACTAGAAAAAGAAGAACAAGCCCATTCTTAAGAGTTTTCTTTCCCCCAAAATGACCTGTGACATAAATGGTCTTATTTGAGGGCCACTTTCTTAGGGTATCACAGTGATATATTACAGTAAAGTTTGGGATAGACATGCATTGTACATTTAGTGTTATAGTAATATTTTATCGTAAATTCTAAATATTACAAGAATTAAATAAAAATTAATTGGAGAACATGTGGATAAAACTTGTTGATAGTTAAACTGTTACCTCTTTATATTGGATGGATTCCTCAGACTTGTGAGGAAGGTCTGACTTGATGCTATTCATAGAGCACAGAGGAACTGAGTTGATACTTTTTTCAATAGACATTGATTCCATCTGTTCATCAGCTTTTTTAATATCCTTAAATGAAGAATTTACATGTTACTATTAGAATACTGTTTTCAAAATTCAAAAGACTTTTATTAAGCATCCCTCTAAAACTGCATTGCCTCTGATACTGAAAGTCTGTATTCCTGTGCAGCTCTTGCTGAAGTTTTCAGGCTTGATAGAGTTTTTGTGTTTTTTTTGCATGCATGCATTTTTTTCTGATGAGAAATCTACTGTCATTTTTATCTCTGCTCCTTTCTATGTAATGTGTCTTTTTTTTCCCCCTATGGCTGCTTTTAGGATTTTCTTCTTTATCTCTACTACTAAATAATTTGATTTTGATATGCCTTGGAGTAGTTTCCTTCATGTTTCCTGTGTTGAGCTTCTTGGATCTGTGGGATCATAGCTTTCATCAAATGTAGAAACATTTTACCATTGTTTCTGCAAATATTTTTATCCCACCTCAGGGATACCAATTACACATACCTTAGGCTGGTTGATTTTGTCTCCCACCTCACTGATATTTTCTTAATATATTTTTTATTCTCTTTTCTCTTTGTGTTTAATTTTAGATAGTTTCAATCGCTGTCTTTGAGTTCACGTGCCTTTTCTTCTGCAATATTTAATTCATCATTCCCATCTACGTTTTTTTCATAGATATTGTATTTTTCATACCTAGAAAATGATTATGGTCATTTTTATAGTTTAGATGTCTCTACTTAATTTTTTGGACATATGGGATAGAGCTACCATGATTGTTTTAATGTCCTTGTGTACTAATTCTTACATCTGTATTAGTTCTGGGGCAGTTTGATTAATTGATTTTTCTCCTCATTATTGGTTGTATTTTCTTGCTGTTTTGCTTGCCTGGTCATTTTTTTAATGGATGTCAAAAATAGTGAATTTTTCATTATTGGGTGCTGGGTTGTTTTTTTTTTTTAACATTTGTTGAGAGATGGAATTTTAAGTTAAGAACAGTTTGACCTTTTTATTTTTTTTTTTGGCTTTGCTTTTAATTTTTGTTAGGCTAGATTAGAGCCATGTTAGGTCTAGAGCAAATTATTCTTTACTGCTGAGGCATGACTCTTTGTACTCTACTCAATACCTCTACGCATTTTGAAGTTTTAGGGTCATGCTGTTTAGAACAGGCATTATTTCCTGTCCTCTATGAGTGCTGGGTATGGTGTCCTCTAATCCTTTCAAAGAGCTCTTTTCTAGCTTTGAGTAGTTTCTTCACCATGTTATACCAGGAAACTCTCTACGTAGTGATAAGAAAAAGTCTCCACTATATATTATTAATTTTGTTTTGTTTTTTTAGGTGCCTAATAATGTATATAGTGTGTTAACCTCTGTGTTAGAAAGGATGGGCATACATAATTGCATTTGGTGTATTTTCAAAAATGAACATTATAACTGTTAAAAGCAGTGACCTATGGGAGGGGAAATTAGAAAACCAGGTGAAATAGGGGATGGGGATTAAGGAGTGCACTTGTCAGTGATGAGCACTGGGTAATGTATGGAATTACTGAATCACTATATTGTATACCTGACACTAATAAAACCCTGTCTGTTTCAAAAAAAAAAGAAAGAAAACCAGGTGAGGCAAGACATGCATGGAAGCAGAATTCTCAATGTCTACTTTTTTATTTATTGTTTTGATTTTTGAACTATGTGAAGGTATTATCTATTTTATTTTTTTATTTAAAAAAATTTGTATTGTGCTCGCTTCAGCAGCCCATCTACTATTAAAAATATTTTATTAAGTAATTTCTACGCCCAATGTGGGACTCGAACTCATGACCCCAAGATCAAGGGTCACATGCTGTAGTGACTGAGCCAGCCAGGCACCCCATGTATTGTCTATTTTTATTTTTTCTTCTATTTATTTATTTATTCATTTATTTATTTATTTTAAATCTTATTCTTGATAGTCCATCTTGGGTTCAAAACAAAAGTCTGTCTTTTTTTAAAAATACAATTGACTCTTCATTTTTTGAGGCACTGCTTTGGTATTATCTTTTTCCAAAATATTCACTTTTTTATTTTTTATAAAATTTATAAACTACCCATCTTTTAAATTATACATAATAAACTATCAGAGGGTATATTTATAAATATTGTTTAAATGAAGTATATGTTATAGAATCAAAAATAGCTCTTTTGGCATGTATGTCGAGTATTGTAAGATCACTCTTAAAGATCAGTAATTCTTATCATTATCCACGTTTCAACAGAGGGAGTTTAAATAGGTATACTTTGTTCATGTATAGAACTGTTACAAAGATATACACTTGCCAAATGAAGGCCTGTCTTTAGTGCTGGTACAAGATACAGGAAAAGAAAATTTGCAGGGTATGGGAAGCAGTCAATGCAAAGGGCTTTAGTCACATTAACAGGAACACATCATGTCACAGAGATGCAGCAGAGTTTGTGAACTTAGAGCATTCAAAGGACCTGAGTTGTGTTGCAGCATTGCCACCTACCCACTATATGAACTAGCATCCATTACTTAATTTCTGTGAGCCTCAATTTTCCTGTCTCTCAGAAACCTACCTTCCCAGACAGCTGACAGGACTGCGTGAGCAAAACCAAATAGAGGAATGTTATAGAACCTTTTACACTCTTAACACTCTTTAAAATATGTTTTCAAAAGTAAGAATTATTTTTGCCATCAGTAATTAATAATTAATTTTATGGTCTCCCTACTTCTTTTTTAAAGATAACAAAACTAGGACCCTGGGTGGGCCAGTCGGTTAAGCGTCTGCCTTCAGCTCAGGTGACAATCTCAGGGTCCTGAGATAGAACCCTGCATTGGGCTCTCTGCTCAGCAGGGAGTCAGCTTCTCCCTCTCCCTCTGTGCTCTCTCTCTCTCTCTCTCTGTCTCTCTTGCTCTCTCTCAAATTAAATAAATAAATAAGTAAATCTTTTTTAAAAAAAAGATAAAATCAATGTGAGTCACCTGAAATTAAAATTATACACACACATATATAATTCAATATATGTATTTAATATTTAACATATTTATATTCAGTTGTCTTAAGGAGTAAAAAGACCAAAAAAAGCAGCAAAAATAATTCAAAATATCATGCCTATATTTATTCATTACAGCATCAATCATTTTTACCTTGATCATTTATAATCTCTTAAATCTCAAAAACATGGTAAGATTGACCTCTAGGGGAAAAAATAGAGTCTAAGGGTTGAGAAAGACCTTGAAAGTCCTGTATCCATATGTAGATACAGAGTGTTGGGTAGTTTATAAAGGACAAATATCATTTATATAAACAATTCCCTCATTCTGAAACCTCCAATAAGTTGTAGTCCCTACAGAAGAAACACTACTTAACATTGCTTTATATGAACTAGCCCCAAATATTCTATTCCTAGCCCCATGTTCCATTCTTCACACACCTCTGCTATATGTGAACCTCAGTATTTTTCAGAAATCCATGTTCTTTTAGGCCCAACTACCTGGTCTTGCTGTAGCCTCTATCATAATTGCCCCTCCTCTCTTTTTCCCACTTGGCAAATATCTGTCCATTCATTAAGACCCTACTCAAAAGTCATCTATTTGGCAATCTTTCTGTATTCATCTAAATAGTTAATTACTTCTGTTCCCCTGTAATATTTTTATATAATTTCTGTTATACATTTTTTACTTTATGTTGTAATTCTTTTTTTGCCCCCCTTATTAGCTCTGTCAAGGGCTTTAGAATTGCTCTCAGTAAAGACTCGAGGGTCTGCAGCTTGAAGATATTTGATTAATAATTTAAAATCAGTTATTTATGGGGGTACCTGGGTGGCTCAGTCAGTTAAGTGTCTGACTCTTGATTTTGGCTCAGGCCATGATCTCAGGGTCATGCGATAGAGCCCCACATCAGGCTCCATGCTGAGAGTGGAGCCTGCTTAAGCTTCTCTCTCTCCCTCTCCCCGCCCCTAGTCATAGGTGCTAGTCATATCTCATTATCTCATATTTTTAGAAAAGAAGAATGAAAAAGGGCTGCTGGAGGTAGAAACAACTATCTGTATTATCTAGTCTATGTGATAGGAGATGTAGGTTAAATATAATACACATTTAGATGCTTTGAATAATAACTATAGAGTCTCATTATTATAATGTTATTGAAGTCATGACAGGGAGAGACCCTACCTTGGATAGATGTTAAACTACCCTTTTTTTTCCTTTTTTAATCTACCTGTTTTAAGGACTCGTAATATCTATGCTTGACACAAACCAGCTAAGGTCCACCTACATAGAAACCTTTTTACTTTTACCAGTGTATAGGGCCAGCTACATAGTTTATGAAGCCCGGTGAGAAATGACAATGTGGGGCCTCTTAATCAAAAATTATTTTTTTAAGATTTTATTTATTTATTAATCAAAAATTATTAAGAATTATGAGATGACAACAGCAGAGCATAAACCAAGAGTGGGATCCTTCCAAGCACAGGGCCTTGAGCAACTGCATAGTTCATATACCCATGAAATTGGTCTCTACTGCCACCATGACTAGGAGGAAATTTTGACTGTGATATAGTGACCTGTCCTCAGTTCTGAGCTTTAGGTGTCATTCCTCCTTACTAACCCAAATTATAACATTCTTAGTTGGCATGGTTGAGTACAAAACATGCATACATGCACATACACACATACACACACATCAGGCATGTATATACCTATATTGAATATGTATATATGTGTGTATGTACTCCTGACATAAATATATTTTTATATGTGTATGTGTGTTCACAGATGACTATATTTCAAGAACCAAAATTAGTAACAATATCTGCTTAATGCAGAAGCCTAGCCTTGATGATTTGTAGTTATCTCCATCCCCAATCCTAGTTCCCTAAGTAATTTTAAAAATTAAAGTCCAGGTAGAATACCCAACTTAAGTAGTTAACCACCTCTCTATTGCCATTTGGAACTTGAATGATATATATGATTTCACTGGAATTTTTTTTAACTTAAATTCAATTAGCCAAGATATAGTACATCATTAGTTTTTGATATAATGTTCAATAATTCATGAGTTGAATATATCACCCAGTGCTCATCATATCATGTGCCCTCTTTAATTACCATCATCCAGTTACCCCATCCACCCACCCACCTCTCTTTCCACAACCCTCAATTTGTTTCCCACAGTTAAGAGTCTCATATGGTTTGTCTCTCTGATTTTTTCCCATTCAGTTTTCCCTCCCTTCCCCTATTGTCCTCTGCACTATTCCTTATGTTCCACATATTAGTGAAACCATATGATAATTCTGTTTCTCTGATTGACTTATTTCACTTAGCATAATACCCTCCAGTTCCATCCATGTTGATGAAAATGGTAGATATTCATCCTTTCTGATTGCTGAGCAATATTCCATTGTGTATATGAACCACATCTTCTTTATCCATTCATCTGTTGAAGGACATCTTGGCTCCTTCCACAGTTTGGCTATTGTGGACATGGCTGCTATGAACATTGGGGTGCAGGTGCCCCTTCCTTTCCCTACATCTGTATCTTTGGGGTAAATATCCAGTAGTGCAATTGCTGGGTCGTAGGGTAGCTCTATTTTTAATGTCCTGAGGAACCTCCATACTGTTTTCCAGAGTGGCTGCACCAGCTTGCATTCCCACCAACAGGGTTCCTTTTTCTCCACATTCTCATCAACATTTTTTGTTCCCTGTCTTGTTAATTTTAGCCATTTTGACTGGTGTAAGGTGGTATCTCACTGTGGTTATGATTTGTATTTCCTTCATGGCAAGTGATGTGGAGCATTTTTTCATGTGTCTGTTGGCCATTTGTATGTCTTCTTTGGAGAAGTGTCTGTTCATGTCTTCTGCCTATTTCTTGACTGGATTATTTGTTTTTTGGGTGTTGAGTTTGAGAAGTTCTTTATAGATCTTGGATACCAGCCCTTTATCTGTAATGTCATTTGCAAATATCTTCTCCCATTCTGTAGGTTGCCTTTTAGTTTTATTGATTGTTTCCTTTGCTGTGCAGAGGCTTTTTATCTTGATGAAGTCCCAATAGCTCATTTTTGCTTTTGTTTCCCTTGCCTTTAGAGACGTGCCTTGCAAAAAGTTGCTTTGTCCAAGGTCTAAGATGTTGCTGCCTGTGTTCTCCTCTAGGATTTTGATGTATTCCTGTCTCACATTTAGATCTTTCATCCATTTTGAGTTTATCTTTGTATATGGTGTAAGAGAATATCAGTTTCATTCTTCTGCATGTGGCTGTCCAATTTTCCCAGCACCATTTATTGAAGAGACTGTCTTTTTTCCATTGGATATTCTTTCCTGCTTTGTCAACGATTGGTTGACCATAGAGTTGAGGGTCCATTTCTGGGCTCACGGTAACTTTTCTGACCCTAGACCATGAATCCCAAAGGTTTTAATTTTAGTTATATGACCATATCTCCAGATTGTCCTGAGAAAGTTCCAGTTTGCCACTTTTGTCCAACTCAAGAGTGTCCTAGTCTGGATAATTCTCCAGATGGTCATCATAACATAAACCAAATGCTTCAAAATATACCTTTCTTTTTTTATTTTAAAGAAGGTACTGTAAAAATAATGGTAAAAAAAAAAGACATAACAGTGTAACTATTTTCAGTTCTTCATAATTACATCTGTTTGTTTCTGGTATACATATATATGTTACTCATAGGAACAAAGTTATTAGAAATAGAACTTACCCAAATTATTTTAGCTTTCTTGCTTTTATTTTTATTGATTTAGCTTTCTTGCTTTTAAACAAAAATGAAACACATTTATGTTAAATAATTAAGAAAATTGAGAAAAGAAGAATACAATCCATAGGCCTAATTAAATACAGGCACTATGAGTATGTTGGTATATTTTCATATAGGTATAATCTTCTATGGATAAATTTTTTAACATAGTTATAACATGATACATAAAATTCCATATAATATTTTGTTATTAATCTGTTTCCACATTATTATTTAATCTTAATAAGTTTTCTGAAAAGTTTTCTTCTCTTATAGATTTGGAATAGAATTTGAAAGAAATACTTAATCTGCTTTATTAAGTACATCTGCATGGAGCGACCCTTTTCAGAGACTAGAGAACACCATACCAGATTCTAGTACCAGTCCTTCCAGTGACTGGCTGAGCCTTAAGGAAGCTTCTTATATTTTCTGAACTCCTAATTTCCTTTTCTGTAATTGATAAAAATAAAAATAAGAACTATAAAAGTAAATAGCAGTAATATAGCAGTACTACTAATAGTAATAATATTAGCTATCAGTTCTTGAGCACCAGAAAATTTTTAGTGTGCCTTTAGTATGCCAAAAGTATCCATTATTGTGCTAGGCATTTATAGAAAATACATTATTTCAAGAATAGTCAAGACAGTCTTGTAGAGGAGCAATAAAGCTGGAAGACTCAGATTAACAGATATCAAGACCTGTTTTAAATTTGTAGTAGTTAAGACAGTATAGCATTGGTGCAATAACAGACAAACTGAATAGTAGAACAGTATACAGAATACAAAAACAGACACAAAGTAATGGTCACCTGATTTAATGACAAAGACAACTCTGCAGTGCAATAAAGTAAGAATGGTCCTTTCAGAAATGCTGTTAGGACATTTGTTTAACCAAATGGGAAAATGTACATTGATTCCTACTTTGCACCACACACAGAAGTCAATTCCAGATAAATTATAGATCTAAATATGAAAGACAAAATGATAAACATAGTAAGGTAAAAGATAGGAAAACATCTATGTGACATTAGAGTAGATAAAGATTTCTTAAAATAGGACACAAAATACATAAATTATGCAAAAAGTTGATAAATTGCACTTCACTAAAATTTTTTTAATTCTATTCAGAAAGACATTAAGAGAGTGGAAAGACAACCATTTTAGGGGGGGAAATCATTGTAATAGTATGTGACTAAGTCCTCATATATAGAATATATAAACAAGTCCTGAAAATTAACTAGAATAAGACAGTTCCAACAGAAAACCAAGCAAAACCTGACAATTCACAACAGAGAATATCCAAACTGTCACCAACCATATGAAAAGTTGTTCAACTTTATCAGTCATCAGGGAAATGCAAATAAAGCCACAATATGATAGTACCCACCTACCAGGCAAAGACAGAAAGTACCAAGTGTTAGAATATAGAGTAGCCATAACTCTCCTGCACTTTTGGGAGTTTATAAATTAGGACAGCCACTTTAAAGAGCTGTTTGGCAGAACCTAAAAAAGCTGGGCAGTTCTTCTCAGTATATAACTAGAAGAATTCTCTACATATGTTCATCCAATAAAAATGTATAGGAATCTATTCATAACAGGAAAAACCCTGGAACTATCCAAATGCCAATTGACAATAGTATGGATAAATAAATTGTGGTATATACAAATGGAATTTTGTTCAGTAATAAGAATGAATGATCTATAACTATATACAACAAATGGATGAATATCAAAAAACATAATGTTAAACAAAAATTCACAAACACAGAAGGGTATATATTGCATGGTTCCACTTATATAAAATACAACAGAAAATCAAAACTAATCTATGCTGTTTAAAGTCAGGATAGTGATTACCGACAACAGCAAATCAAAACTAATCTATGCTATTTAAAGTCAAGATAGTGATTACCATTGGTGTGGATGAGCAGTAACAATGATTGAAGAGAGCCTGAAGAGTTTCAGAGTGCTGGCAATGACCTTTTTTTAATCTGGATACTATGCATCTGGATGTATTTGGTTTGTCAAAATGCGTTGATCTATACATTTATGTGTACTTTTCCACATCTGTAAGATACTTGTTAAAAGAGGTGAAGACATATATTACCTTGAATTTCATACCCCACTAGTTTAGTAATATCCCCATTTTAGAGATGAAGAAAAAGTGAGTTTAAGTTACTGAATTAATTACTTTTAGTTACTAATAGCCAGGCAACTATTACATAGCTCAGATTAAATGATCTTTAGTTTCCTGTCTAGTTCAGGATACTATCATTTTTCAAATCCACCAAATTAGAATCTAATTAACTTTCTGATTTTCTTTTTATGCTAATTTTTTGGCCTTCCTAATCTATTAAAGTCCAAATTTCTATATTCACAGATAAGTTTCCTTGATATTTAAAATAATACTACAGGGGCATATGGGTGACTTAGTTGGTTGAGCATCTGATTCTTGATTTTGGCTCAGGTCATGATCTCAGGGTTGTGAGATCAAGCCCTGTGTCAGGCTCTGAGCTCCATGGGGAATCTGCTTGAGATTCTCACCCTACCCCTCCCTCTTACTTGCATGTATACTCTGTCTCTCTCTCTCTCTCTCTCTCTCAAATGAATCTTTAAAAGCAATAAAATAATACTACAATAAGCTTTCTTGAATATTGCAGAGTTTGTTATTTGTATTAATTTCATGTTTATTTTCTATACTTACTGTTTTGTAGGCAAGCAAAGGTCGGACTACAATTGTCATAGCACACCGGCTTTCCACTATTCGAAGTGCAGATCTCATTGTGACTATGAAAGATGGGATGGTGGTGGAAAAAGGAACACATGCTGAACTAATAGCAAAGCAAGGTCTATATTATTCACTTGCAATGTCACAGGTATGTTTATGTGACATAATGCTATGTTAGCAGGGTTTTTTTTAACTTTTCAGAGATCATTCCACAGAAGTCCTGAATCATAATCTTAGTTTTCACAAAGCAACCAAGGTTTATTTATAATTCCTCAATGAAGAAATTCAATGTGACTAATATCCTCAGCATTGTGCTAGATAATATAATGAAAATTAAAGAATTAATGGGTTCATAGTACCTAATAGTTGCCAGGCACACTGCAAATAGGCTTCAAAGCTTGTACATGGCAGATCCAGAACAGTCTAACTCTATATACTGTCATCTTTTTATTAGAACACAAATTTAACACATAATCCCTACTTAAATACTGAAAACTTAGCTACAGAGGCAAAATGCAGACTCTTTCATACGGATGTTACAAAATGTAGAAATAACCAAAGTTGGTGGGGAGAAGGGGAGTTAGATTACCCATGGAAGGTTTCATGAAGAGGTCTCAAGACTGGAAGGTGGGAGTTAGAAGAGGAAGAGAAGTCTGCATAGCTGGAACAGCACCACGGAGGTAAGAAGGAACTTGGTGTGCAACAAACAGAAAGACCAGCCTTCCTTCCATGAGTAAAGATGAATGTTGGGAGAACAATCAAAAACAGTTGTATTAGAAAGCCAAATCATGGAAGTTCTTAGAAACCAGGCAGAAGAGTTTTTGTTTTTTTTTTTACTCTGACTTACTTTATTGTGTCAGAATCACCTAACACAGTGCCTGACACACAATGGACATTCAGTAAATGCCTGCTGAATGAAGGGATGTACACACAAATGTATGTGTATATAAACCACATCCTCTCAGGTAGATCAGAAAGCTTATGGTACCCATTCAGAAGGAGTCATGATAATGCTGGAGGCACTCTGGCAAATTCCTTTTTTTAGGATCCACATTTCTGCATGCCAGGTGATCTCACATAGTTTTTTCGTTAGAACACATTAATGTAAATTATAGGAATTAGGCTGTAGCTAACTTCCTCCTCCAAGAAGAAGAAGAAGTCTTCTTCTCTTGACCTGGAAGGCAGTCTACTTTGCAAGGGGTCATGTACAGACAACAAATCTCACCCCTTTGCAGTTTATTTTACTTTTTCAACTTTCTGATTATATTTTTGATGTCAATATTATTATTTCATATATAAAGGATTTATACAACTCAACACCAAAAAAACAAATCTAGTTAAAAAATGGGCAGAAGACATAAATAGACATTTATCCAAAGAAGACATTCAGATGGCCAACATGAAAAGCTGCTCAACACTACTCATCATAGGGAAATGCAAATCAAAACTACAATAAGATATCATCTCACACCTGTCAGAATGGCCAAAACAAAAAACACAAGAAACAACAAGTGTTGGTGAAGATGTGGAGAAAAAGGAACCCTCATGCACTATTGGTGGAAATGCACACTGGTGAAGCCATTGTGAAAAACTGTATGGAGGGTCCTCAAAAAGTTAAAAATAGAACTACGCTCTGACCCAGTAATTGCACTACTTGATATTTACCCTAAAAATGCAAAAACACTAATTCAAAGGGAAACATCCACCCCCTATGTTTATTGCAGCTTTATTTACAATAGCCAAATCATGAAAAAAAAAAAACCAATAGCCAAATTATGGAAGCAACCCAAGTGTTCACTGATTGATAAATGGATAAAGAAGATGTGGTGTATATATACAATGGAATATTATTCAGCCATAAATAGTAATGAAATCTTGCCATTGGCAACAACATGGATGGAGCTAGAGAATATAATGCTCAGTGAAGTAGGTCAATCAGAGAAAGACAAATACCATTTCATTCATGTGTGGAATTTAAGAAACAAAACAAATAAGTAAAAGGAAAAAAAAAGAGAGAGAGAAACCAAGAAAGAGACTCTTTAACTATAGAGAACAAACTGATGATTACCAGAGGGGAGGTGGATGGGGGGAGGGGAGGGTAAACTAAATAGGTGATGGGGATTAAAGAGTACACTTATCATGACCAGCACTGAGTAATGTATAGAATTGTTGAATCACTATACTGTACATGTGAACTAATATAACACTATATGTTAACCATACTGGAATTAAAATTTAAAACTTAATAAATAATATTTCACAAATTAGGAAATTTAGAAAGTTATGACCCTCCATCTCCTCATCAAACTTGAAACTTCACATTTAAAACCCTAGCTTTCTCCACAATGCTAGAATGAATTATTTTTAAACATCTGCTATAAAGCAGTGATAATAAAAAAAAGTTTGAAAATATAATCTTATATTGATTCAAAAACTGCCATTTCCAATTTTATTTCACATTAGGCTGTATTTTCCATTAAAAATAAAAGTTAGCTGTTATATGCCAGTTGAATTTGCATGATTTTCATTCCAGAGTAGACTTAATAATTTATGAAATTATGAAGTTCAATATTTTCAAATAAGTACAATAATAAAAGAAAATAGCTATGGTTAAGTTTAACCATATTTTGAGATTTTTTTAAACACTCAGATCTCTTTGAAGTAACGTGTATATAAACCACATTTTTTTTCATTATAACTAAACAAAAAACTCTATTATTAGGTCTTAGGTTAAAGAGTTTCACAATGTAAGGAAAATAAAAATGGAGTGTCTGTGGTATAAATGTATTAAATACTTAAAATACCTTATTCAAAATGGATTAGTAGTCTCTCATTACCTAAAGTAATGTTCATTCTGATAAAACAATACCATTTTTAATATTCAGTGAACAACTACAATATTCTGGGTACTGCATAGTAAATATAACAATTCATGATATCTACATAGACAGTAACTCATTTCTGAAACTCTAGAAATGTGTATTTGCCACTATGCCTATAGTATCCAGATGAATCAGTTTATTAGAATCCATGATGATCATAAGTACTAAGAAGTTAATGTTGCTAAGAGAATCAATCCCAGGAAACAGTATAGCAGTGGTTAGGATTATGGGCTCTGGAGACACTGTTAACTTGAAAATCCTGACTCTGCCACTTAATAATTTTAGGACCTTAGGCGAGTTATTTAAATTCTCTGTGCCTCAGCTTTCCAATCTGTAACATGGGGAAAATAATAGTAGCTTATTTATGAATTACTGTGAGTATTAAATGAGTCATTCATGTGAAGTGCTTAGAATCATTGTTGGCATACTAAATTTTATTATATTACTAATATTAGCATTATCCAATCAAACTTTTTACAGAAGTTCAAACCATGAAGATTAATGCTGTAATTATTTATCTTGAACATACATGATTATTTTCAAACCGATTCCTTTAGTCATACGTGATTATTTTCAGACCTATTCCTTTAGTGATTTTTCACATGAAAATTAAATAAAAACAGGTATAGATACATACCAAAACTTCCTGTTATCATTATTTTGTCTAGCAGCCTTCTCGGCCTTCTTAGAAAAATTTATCATGAGAAGAGGTCGAAATTTTATTTTAAAGTTGCCACAAAGTAAATAGCTCCTGAAAAAAGCCAAGTAAAAGATTTCTTTCTTGGTAGAGAAATTTATAGAAAAAAAGAGAAAGTGATAGCATAGAATAATGTCTGATTAAAGATGTTAGGATACTATAAGGCTGCTTAAAGTTTACTGTACTTTGAGATGCCTGATTAACAGTTGTTAAGCTTGTCCAAGAATCACAGTCACTGGAAAGCCTTCCACATGCATATTCTCCTTTGCACCTAAATCCACCTAAGGCTTTCTGTCTCCCCTCCCCGTCTCTTCATGGGGAAGCCACAGATTTACTCACACCACATAGTGATGAGCAGAAAATACATAGTTCCTTTATTTCATGAAATTTGGTCTCATTTCTCTGAGTAGCAAGAAAAGCAAAAACTAGACTTAGAGCAGTCTGGTTTAGAACTTCATCCTATCCTGTGATTTAAACAGTTTTGTTTTGTTTTTTTTAAGTTGTTGTCTCTAGGATTTCTTATTCTCTAGGAGTTGATCCTACTGATTTTGCTTTCTGAACAGTTTGGAATGGGCCGCAGTTGCAGGCCTGGAAAGTGTTATTGTCTCCTGAGATTTCTCTCAGGCCCAGGGCCAGCATCACATTTAAGTGCCTAGCTATATGTTATAAATTTATAAGCTCCATAAAAGGCTAGGAAAAAGGAGTCAGAAAGAGTATCTTTGAGTCATGTCCCTCACAGAGCTCTTTTTACTAAAATCTGTCCCTACTAGTGGAATAATTGTTTTGAACTAAGGCATTATTTTCTCCAGTTAATTGTACAGGTCTTTGAAAAAGAAGGCACAATAAGCTATTGTCACCCACTAACATTTTAGTATAAGTTGGACTTATTAGCTCTCTATCAAGCCTGAAAACTTCAGTAAGAGCTGTACAGGAATGTAGGACTTTCAGTATCAGAGGTGATACAGTTTTAGAGGGATGCTTAATAAAAGTCTTTTGAATTTTGGAAACAGTGTTCTAATAGTAACATGTAAATTCTTCATTTAAGGATATTAAAAAAGCTGATGAACAGATGGAATCAATGTCTACTGAAAAAAGTATCAACTCAGTTCCTCTGTGCTCTACGAATAGCATCAAGTCAGACCTTCCTGACAAGTCTGAGGAATCCATCCAATATAAAGAGGTATGGTTCAACTATCAACAAGTTTTATCCACATGTCCTCCAGTTATTTTTATTTAATTCTTATAATATTTAGAATTTATGATAAAATATTACTATAATACTAAATGTACAAAAGCATCAGTCTTTCCCAAACTTCACTGTAATATCACTCTGATGCTCTAAGAAAGTGGCCCTCAAATAAGACCATTTATGTCACAGGTCATTTTGGGGGCAAGAAAACTTTCTAAGAATGGACTTGTCCTTCTTTTTCTAGTTCCTCTGGGCATAACAGGAATTGGCTAGTGAAAATTAAGAGAACACTAAAGAATGCAGAGGTAGCAGATAAAAGTAGCAACCACTACTGAGGTTGACATAGAGACCCAAGGAAGAGTCTTCATTCTTCTCCCCCAGAAAGGCTCAGATTCATGCCTTACTTCAGAGGGCACAGCTTTGGTTCACTGGATGGCAGAGAAGTTGCTAAGGTACCTCACTGGTGGAGTTTGCTGGAAATCTGTCCTGATGCCAGAACTTATTAGGTTCCAGCAGAAGCTATGGGGCACTGTTGGAACCAGAAGCTGGAGAGGTTGCCCTCTGCAGACATTTGTGACCTGGCTAAACCACAGGCTGATGCTGTCTGGGTCCCCTGGTTACATCTCTCCTGGCCAAGCCAAGAACTGGAGAAAGCAGTTTGTGGCCAAACATAGGAGAAAACTGTACTGAGCAGGCACCTACTCTGACAAAACTGCAAGCAGAGCAGCAGAGAGAAAAGCTTATCCTGGAGGAGCCTTCCCAGGAAGCCACCCCAGAAAGAACAGGAAGAAAAATTCCCTCCTCCTGCAGTGTTTTTCCAGTACCCTCAACAGACAGGGCTTGACATCTTCTTAACTGGTAGAGGAAAAATGTTTATAAGGCAAAAGGGTGGATTTGGACCCAAGAGGTAATAAATCAGTAACCAAGACAGAGATGGTATTATTTTAAATAGAGGGAATAACTAATATAATGGCCTGGAGTTGAGGGTCACAGTGACTAAGAAGAGAGGTATGGGCAGAGAGTTGTGTGAGATACTCAGGGACCAGATCTTGTAGTACCTTGTAGACCACAATAACAGTTTTAGATTTTCTTACTCTAACAGAAAGTTATCAGGGGTTTTTAACCAGTGGTCCATGACCTACAGGAAAATCTGGATAGAATTCAAAGGCAACTATCCTGAATATAAAAAAATATCGTAACTTTTTTTCCCACCTATTGTTGATAAAAAATTAATTTAATTATGAATATGAACAACAAACTACATTAGTATTACCAGTGCCTATGATGTCACCAGTGAAAATCACAGAAATTTTTTTAAAAGATTTACTCATTTATTAGAGAGAGAGAGTGCACATGAGCGGGGGAATAGCAGAGAGAGAGAGAGAGAGAGAATCTCAAGCAGACTCCCCACTGAGCTCAGAGCCGATGTTGGGCTTGATCTCACGACTCTGAGATCATGACCTGAGCCAAAATCAAGAGTCAGATGCTTAACCGACTGAGCCACCCAGGCACCCCTAAAAATCACAGAAATTTTGATATCACATTATAGTTGTTATAGATATGTTAGAATATCTTCACACTTATCACTATTATATCTTGTTATTTAATGTGCTAATAATGAAGCACAACCATAACTACCACAACTTTGAATTTTTTGTTAAATATTTTGAATACTATATTTCAATTAATTGGTTTTCTTTGAGACCTATGGGTTATTTAGCACATTGTTATAAATCCTTCTGGTAAGGAATCCTCAGACTTCACCAGTCTTCCAAAGGGGTTCATGACACAAAGCAGGATGAGAACTGTTGCATTAAGAGAATCTTATTCAGAAGAGTGCATGTACTGATTTATCTGATTTGGCTGCTGTGTGGAGAATGGTATTTGGGAACCAGGGTGGGATCAAGGAGAACAGGGCAGGGAAGAGATGATGGTGGTTAAGTAATGGACCTGATGGACCTGATTAAAGCTCTCTAATGAGAAATAAATTATAGATGGAGAAGCAGCTAGGATAGGAAAAATTTTAATTCAGGTTGAAAAGCAGTAGCCAACAAAGGAGCCTAAAGAATGACTGGAAAATAAAAGGAAAGCCAAGAAAGTGTAGTATCATAGAAGCTGATGAAGAAAAGTGTTACAGCTTTAGGAAACAAACTGAGGGTTACTGGAGGGGAGGGGGCTGGGAGAGGGGTAAATGGGTGATGGGCATCAAGGAGGGCACATGATATAATAATGAGCACTGGGTGTTATATGCAACTGATGGATCACTGAACTCTAACTCTGAAACTAATAATATACTAAATGATAATTAATTGAATTTAAATAAAATAACCTTTTAAAAAATAAATAAAAAAATGTAATTTCCCCTTGTTTCCTAAAAAATAAAAAATAAAAAAAAGAGGAAGAGATCATTTGTGTCAATTGCTGTGAAAACCAGATGAAATTAGAGATTTCTGCTTCCAGCCAAGGTAGGTTAACAGGGACTGGATTTACCTTTCTGCTTGAAACACCTAAAAATGAAACAACACATGTGAAACAGTTTTCTAACATTGGACATCAGGTAGAACAAGATCCTGATCCCTGAGGAAAGGGAAACAAATGAGGAGAATTTTATCATTGGCCCATGTTACTGCCTGGGTTGTTTCTAAGCCTCAGAGCTAGAAGGGAAACACATGCAGGACACAGGAAGCCAAATTAGGGAGCATCCTCAGAGCAAAGAATGAAGAGAGAACTGCTCAGAGTGCCAGAGATCTCCATAGGTTCTCCATTGAGTCTTCATCTGAATACTGATCAGCCCATTTATTGAGAAAACTTCCAAAGACAGAGGAAAGATCTACCAGAAAGAATGAAAGGAATAATCCTTTCACAAAGGCTCACAAAGGGTCAGGAGTAGTTCTTATTCTTTTTTAAGTTTTTATTTTAAAACTGTCTCAAAACAGTTTTATTAAAACTGTTCCAGTTAGTTAACATACAGTGTTATATTAGTTTCAAGTGTACAATATAGTGATTTAACACTTCCATACATCACCTGGTACTCATCAGGACAAGAGCACTCCTTAATCCCCATCACCTATTTAACCCATCCCTCCCCTCTGGTAACCACCAGTTTAAGAGTAATTCTTATTAAATGAGCCAGAGTGAGCAGTTTCTAAATTCATGGGTTGTAGAGTTGGATATTAAGGAAAATATTACCCTGGGAGGTGGGGTGGGAGGGGTAGAAATAGCCCCATTCTAAATGCAGCTCTGAACCCAACTAACAAAACCTAAAAGCAAACATCAAAAGGATCAAACTATTTCCAAGTAATTTAAATGTGTTCCAGTACAAAGCTCAATAATATATATAAGAATTCAAAAGTCCTGGGGCACCTGGCTAGCTCAGTTGGTAGAGCATACAACTCCTGTTTTTAGGGTTGTAATTCAAGCCCCATGTTTGATGTAGAGATTACTTAAAAAAATAAAATCTTTGGGGTGCCTGGGTGGCTCAGTTGGTTAAGTGCCTGACTTTGGCTCAGGTCATGATCTTGGGGTTCTGGGATAGAGCCCTGCGCTGGGTTCCTCACTCAGCAACAAGTCTCCTTAAAAAAAAAAAAAAAAAGAATTCAAAAAAACCCAGTGAGTAAAATTTAGTGTCTGGCATCTAATCAAAAATCACCAGACAAGTAAAGAAGCAGGAAAATAGTTCCCAAAATGAAGAGTAACTGAATCAATAGAAATAGACCCAGAAATGACACACTTGGTAGAATTAGTAGGAACAGTAAACAGTTATTATAACTGTATTTCATATGTTCCCAAAGGAAAGGCAAAAACATTTGAATAAACAATGACTCTTAACTATAGAGAACAAATTGATGGTTACCAGGGAGGCGATCGGGGGGTGGATTAAATAGGTGATGGGGATTAAGGAGTGCACGTGTCATGATGAGCACCAGGTGATGGATGGAAGTGTTGAAACACTATACTGTACACCTGAAACTAATATTACACTGTATGTTAACCAACTGGAATTTAAATTAAAACTTTTAAAAAAATAACTCATTTTAAAAAAATATATGATATGAGACTTAAAGTAGTATTGAGAAAGAAATTTATACAACTAAGCACCTATATTATATAAAAAGGAAAGACCTCAAATTAATAAAGTTACCCCTTAAGAGACTAGAAGGAAGAAAGTCATAATGAAAAAAAATTAATGAAATCCAAAGCTGGTTCTTTGAGAGCATCAATAAACTGAAAAACCACTGGACTGACTAAACAAGTTAAGAAAAAACACACAAATTACCAATATCAAGAATGAGAGTGGCGACATCATTACAGGTTCTACAGATATTAAAAGAATAATAAGATAATCTTATGAAAACATTTAAGCAAATAAATCCTACAACTCAGATGAAATGGACAAATTCTTTGAAAGGCACAAACTACCAAAGCCCACTCAAGAATAAATTAATTAAAAAAGAATAATAGCTTGAATAATCTACATCTGCTCAAAGGAAATTGAATCTGTAGTGAAAACATTTTCCTTAAAGGAAACTTCAGGTCCATTTGGCTTAACTGGTGAATTCTACCGAACAGAAAATTGAAGAGAAAGGAGCTCCTATTCTATGAGACCAACATTACTCTGGTATCAAAATTACCAAAGATGTTACAAGGAAACAAAATTATAGATAAATATCCAACAATGAACATAGATGGAAAAATTCTTAACAAAATTTTGGTAAATCTAATGAACACTATATAAAAAAAATAATACATCATCACCAAGTAGGATTTATCTAAGAAGTACAAGTTTGGTTTAACATTAAGAAATTGATGTAATTCCTCTTATTAAAAAAATTAAAAGAAAAAACTAATCATCTCAATCAATGCAGAAAATTCATTTGACAAAATGCACTGTCTATTCCTGATAACTCTCAGCAAACTAGGGATTGAAAGAAATTGTCTCAACCTGATAAAGGGCAACAACAAAAGATCTACAGCTAATATCATTCTCAACGGTGAAAGACTAAGATCAAGAACAAGGCAAGATGTACACTTCCCACCACTTTTAATCAACATTGTGCCAAGTTCCAGCCTATGCAATAAGGCCAGAAAATGAAAAGAATCCAGATAGGAAAGAAAGATATAAAAATGTCTTTATTCAAAGATAACATGATTATTTATGTAAACAATCCTATGGAATGCACCCCAAAAAAGGTACTAAAACAGGTAATTGAGCTTAGCAAGGTTGCAGAATACATGATCAATATACAAAAATAAAAAATAGGAATTGAAATTTTAAAAATAATGTCATATACAGTAGTATCAAAAATATGAAATACTTGGGGATAAATTTGATAAAAAATTATAAGATCCACACACTGAAATATATAAAATATCACAAAGAAAAATGAAAGGGGAGCTAAATAAATTGAGGAATATACCATGTATATCAAGAGTAAGAATGAATAAGAAGATTCAATATCATTGAGATGTCAGTTCTCCTCAAGCTGATCTACAGGTTCAAGGCAATACCAATCAATATTTCAGCAGGCTTTTTTGTAAAATTTGACAAACTACTTCTGAATGGAAAATCAAAAGGAAAAATTAAGCAAAACAACTTTGAAAAAGAACAAAGTTGGAAGATTTGTACTACCTAATTTCAATTCTTAGTATACAGCTATAGTAATCAAAATAAAGTGCCACTAGCACAAAAATAAACAAATAGATCAATAGAGCAGAATAGAGTTAAGAAATAGACCCACACATATATGTTTAATTATATTTAGATCAAAGTCCAAAGGCAATTCAATAGTGAATGTATAGTCTTTTCAAGAAATGATGCTATACCTCTATACAACTATATACAGAATAATCATCCTCAATCCATACCTCAGATCACAGATAAAAATTAACTCAAAATGGATTACGGAGCTTGCTATAAAACCTAAAGTTAGAAAACTTCCATAAGAAAATCTAGCAGAAAATCTTTGTGACTTTGAATTTAGCAAAGATTTCCTAGATACAACACCAAAAGCACAATTTATAAAAGAGAAAAAAATTACAAATTAGACTTGACCAAAATCAAGACCTTTGCTATTTGTAAAACACTTTTAAGAGATGAAAAGATAGGCCATAATCTGGGAGAAAATATATGTAAGTCACATATCTGATAAAGGATTTGTGTCCAAAATATCCAGAGAACTCCCAAAGCACAATAAGAATACCAGCAATCCAAATGAAAAATGGGCAAAAGATTTGAATAGACATTTTGCCAAAGAAGATGTGCATATGGGAAACAAGCATACAAAAAGATGCCAAACGTCATTAGTCATTAGTGCAAATTAAACTTGTAATTGAGATATCATGACACACCTAATAGAATGGTGAAATCTAAAAAGACTGACTCTAGTAAGTGTTGGCAATGATGTCAAGCCACCAGTACTCCACATTTTGCTGGTGGGAATATGAAATGGTAAACTCATTTTGGGAAGCAGTTTGGCAATTTCTTAAAAAGTTGAACATACACCTACTACCTGGTCCAGCCATTCTATCTCTAGGTATTTACCTGAGAGAAATGAAAGCATATGTCCACAAAAAGTCTTGAATTTGAATATCCATAGCAGTGTTATTTGTAATAGCCAAATTCATGTCAACAGGTGAATGGATATATAAATTTTGGCATATCCATACAATGGAAAACTGCTCAGCAGTAAAAATGAATGAAATGTTAATTTATACAATATTATGAATAAATCTCAAAGTAATTATGTTGAACAAAAGAAGCAGATGAAAAAGAATACACACTTTATGATTTCATTTATATAAATTTTTAGAAAATGCAAAATAATCTGTAGTGACAGAAAGCATGTCAGTGATTGTAGGGGAAGAGGATTGGCAGCTGAGAGGTGTGGGAGAGGGGGATTACAAAAGGCAGTAGAAAACTTTGGAGGTAATGGATATGCTCATTATCTAATGGTTTCATGGGTGTATAGTTATATCTAAACTTACCAAGTTGTACATTTTAAATATATAGTTTGTTGTATGAAAACAGTAATAATTCATTATGGCTCTAAAATATATGAAATTTAAAATTCTTTAGGAGGGTTTGTTTTTTAACTTTTTAAAGATTTATTTATTTATTTATTTATTTATTTATTTATTTATTTATTTATTTATTTTAGAGAGAGAGAGAGAGAGAGCAGCAGCAGGAGGAGGGCCAGCGGGAGGGGAAGGAGATAATCTCAAGCAGACTTTCCCCTGAGCACAGAGCCAGATGCAGGGCTTGATCTCACAAACCTGAGATCATGACCTATGCCAAAATCAAGAGTCAGACTCTTAACCGACTAAGCCACCCAGGCACCCGTTTTTTAATTTTTTAAAGCCCTTTTGTATCTCTTTACAAAATATCTATAATTTCATATATTTTTATATCAGATTCTCTTAAAACATGCTATAACCTGAAACATATTTAGGGAGCACAGAAACTTTTATGATCTTACTGAAATTTTTCATTTTGTTTTTGTCTTACTTTATCCTTTTCTATCTTTATAACATTAAGTAATACCCATTTCTTTAACCTGCTATTGTATATTTTTCCAAAGACAAAAGGATACATTATTTTGTAGGAGTGAGATAGCCTACCTATATTTACTGTCTCTAATTTACTGATGTTATATCCTGGGACACACTAAGTCTTAGTTTCATTACAAAATGAGGTAATTTTATAAAAACTTTGACAGAAAATCTCTGCTCAGTGCTTGACAAAGAGTTGGTATGCAACTTTTTAAATTTCTGTATATTCTTTTGAACAGTCACCTAACTGAAAAGTAAGACTTTTTGTGATGATGATCTTCAGAAAACTTCAGAAGGAAAGATAATAGTCAAATTATTAAGTAACCCAATATAACTGTGGTTTACCCATCCTGAAAATAGACTATGAAGACTTTAGAATTTTAAAAGTTCTATTGTTCAAACAATAGGGTTTACATTACAGTTGCCAGACTAGTATTAAAGCAAGAATTACAACTATTTTGTAGTCATTCCTGAAGAATTCTCTTATTAGGTTCATAAATGTCATTACTTCAAGAGTGAATGTCAAGAGGAAGTTTTAATATAGGAAATGCCTAGTAGTTTGCTGTCTACTAGTCAAAGTAATTACTCACAACAAAGTTATTCACAAGATTTTTTTAGGTTTCTGAAATAAATCCACTACATATGTTTACAAGAGCAAGGAGAAATCATTATCATATTATTTATCCTCTGATCATCATGACTGCTATCTCCCCATTCACCCTCCACACATCCCAGAAAGAGCTGACAGATACCAAAATAGTTACTTGCATTTTGCTTTCTCTGTATAAGACCTGGGATTTTTGCACAATATAATCCTTCCTCTATAATAATACCGAGTTAAACTTAATTCTAAAAATAATCCGATGGGTGCCTGGGTGGCTCAGTTGGTTAAGAGGCTGCCTTCATCTCAGGTCATGATCCCAGGGTCCTGGGATTGAGGCCCACATTGGTCTCCCTACTCCGTGGGGAGTCTGCTTCTCCCTCTCCCCCACTTGTGCTCTCCCCTGCTTGTGTTCTCTCTCTCTCTCTCAAATAAATAAAATATTCAAAAAATTAATAAAAATAATCTGAGACTATAGGAGCTGATATCATCCCCCTTGGAGAGATGAAGAAACTGAGACTTGGTGATTTAAAGTAATATGCTCAGATATTGCAGAATTTTACTTGTGAATGGGAACCCTAAAACAAGCTTTAAACTAAGATATTAGAAAAAATGTTTCTGAAAATAAGTCATGAAACTGGAAAACTTTCAAGCTTGAAATGCTAGTAAAATTTTTACTTTCGGTCTATGCTTAGTTCCTTTTGTCTTATCCTAGGGTATAATATTCCATCTAGGAATAAAGAAAATATGCCTATCATTTCTTCTGAGAGTATTAGCTGTCAGAATTTGAGTTAATCTGTACTTTTTAAATGACAGTAACAGTGAAATACCAAAAGGATAAATTGCACAAATAGTCGCTTTGGGGTAAGATTTACATGTTGAGGACATCAAGTCATGTGGGTGGTGAAATTTTTCTAAGAAATATTCTACATTTACTCTGCCACCTATTATATTTGATATTTTACATTACAAATCTGTTTAAAATTGGCTAACTTCTCTAGGTTCCATTATGCTCTCAAACTGGGGTTTTAACCAAAGTATTTTATTCATAGACAAATCTTCCTGAAGTTTCTCTGTTTAAAATTTTTAAATTAATCAAGTCTGAATGGCTTTCTGTGGTTCTGGGGACATTGGCTGCTGTTCTAAATGGAACTGTTCATCCAGTATTTTCCATCATCTTTGCAAAAATCATAACTGTAAGTAAGGCTAATTTGCTAATATTTTTAACAATTTTAAACAAAATATAGTCTGAGAGAACAGACCTGTTGTACTTTGACCCAGCAGTGGGGAAATTGGGACTTGCAGTGGGTCACCCATAGTGTAGGATCCATGATAGGAAGGTTAACAAACGTTCTCAGGGGATAAGCCAGCCTCTATTGTGAAGTCTTGGCTGGGCCTTGTTGACTGGGCAATCAGTAAAGAAATTACTTTGTTTTCTAATTTTGACTCCAGTGCTGTATCAGCATTCCAAAGCACTGAAGCAATAAAATAGACAAATACAACTACTCTTCTTTCAACTAGTCCGAACAATGGCCGTTTTTTATTACCAGCCAGCTCAAGGAGAGGAAATAACAAGAGCTTGGGATTGTGCCAAGGGACTCAGGAGAGCTGATGGATTCAAGAACACAGTCACGTTAAGTCTTCAGTCTCCCAGATTTGCACAGCTACGCTTTGTCAACATAGATGCCAATATATGTATAATTACTAATCTTAGGAACAATTTCTAGGGACATGTATAAAGGTCTCACATTACATTGAAAGTACATTTAAGTACATTGTACTTAAATGTACTTTAGTACATTTAGTACATAAATAGAAGAATATTAAGAAACTTAAGTTATTAGCAATTATTAGAAATAGTAATTCAAACAAACTGGTGATTTCTTTGAAAATATACTGCGATAATAATAGCAGATAGAAGACTCATTGTCTGATCTCATATTTACATAGCTTAAGTGAGAAATTTGACAGCAAGTCATTTTTTTATCATGTGTAATGAACATAGTGGATAGAATAATGGTGCACTTATTTTCCCCCAAAATGTATATATAATCTTATTCTTATGTTGAAATCCATTCAAAATTCCTGATAGACATTGCAGTTTTTTCCTTCCTTTAGATTTTCTTCCAATCACCTGATAAAAAAATCTATTCCTTTTCAGATGTTTGAAAATGATGATAAAACCACATTAAAGCATGATGCTGAGATATATTCCATGATATTTGTCATTTTGGGTGTTATTTGCTTTGTCAGTTATTTCATTCAGGTAAGCTTTTAATGAATTAAACAATCTTGAACATGATTATTTTTATGTCATCCTCTCTGAGTTAAAAATAACAATATAATAAATAAAATATAAATAAGTAAATGTAGTGACTAAATGTTACAAAGAAATAGAAAAGAGAATTAAGAATAAATACAGATTTTCTTTTTGTTTTCCAGGGATTATTTTATGGCAGAGCAGGGGAAATTTTAACTATGAGATTAAGACATTTGGCATTTAAAGCCATGTTGAATCAGGTCAGTGTTTAGTTGATTTTTTATTTTATTTAAAATGTATTTTTAAATATTCCAACTTGTAGTTTTTCAAGTCAATTTCTTGACACAATCTTTCCTTTGATCCCTTAAGACCATGCTCTTTGTGTTCTAAGCAGCATCTAACATCAGAGTTCTTACAGTATATTTTTCTAATAGGAGCAAGTTCAAAATTGTTTGAAAATAGAAAACAGAATTCCTTTCTCCTTGTGTTTATCTTGACAAATCCTTTTTTTAAATGTATAATGTGGTGTTTTAGGATCAGATTGAAAGGCCATATAAAACCTGAGAAGAATTAAGAGCTACAGTATCTCAGGGAACATATTTTAAAAGGAGGAGTTAATTCTTCTAGGTCTCATCCATGTGCATAACTTAAGTTTTTTCACTCCATGCTTCTGAAAGCAGCCAATCTCTCTGTCCTCATCAGAAAAGTCCTGAATTGAGGCAGGTTGGCCTGCCATACACAGATGATCAATGCCACCTGTGAAATAAGTAAAACTAGGTAGATCAAGTAGTAATCTTAAGAAGTGAATCTTGGGGGCAAGTGGCAGGAATGTCTGAGATCGGCACTTCTAAAATTCTTTCAGGAGGCTGCGTTCCCTGTATTGGGTTCCCTGAAAGCTAATATTCATTCGGAGCCCTTCACCATACGTTCTGTCACCAAAGCTCCCTGTGCAGGAGGAAATAGCTTCCTGCCAAGGTCATTGCTTTTCAGAAATAGAATTACTGTCACTCCAGCTGAGTCGTCAAAGCCAGTTTTTACATCTTGTGATGTTTAGCAATAGTGCTCAGAGGGCTGCCTAGTAACAAAAGTACTTGGCCTTCTAAGAAGCCCCTGCCGGATCATGTGAGCATTGTGGAACCCAAAGTTGAGATACTGCCCACCACCCCCATCTCGGAACAGAAGGGTGGGAAGCCAGAGCCGCCTGCTATGCCACAGCCAGCACCCACAGCATAACAGGGTCTCTTTGGCAGCTGGATCTGGAGACTGGATTTTAATCCGTAAAGACCTTTAATAAAATCTTTGAGAAAGAAAAAAAAATCCTAGGCCTTTTTGCTTTCGGGGAACTACAAGCTACAAAATTCAGTAAAGCAAGTGCAAGTTTTCTCATAGCAGCTTGATGCTCTGAAGCAGTTGGGGCCTGACATTCTCTGCTCAAAATTCTGTCAGAGATAATTGAAGACTCTCCTTAATCCAGAAAAACAAAAATATACTTGAGGGATCATAAAACCATTTAATGCCTGCACAACTCACTCAAGTTAAAGTTATACTTTAATTTTGTTTTTTATTTATGAACACTTCATATCCTTTCCTCAAATATTTGATGGAATTAGGTAGGATTTTAATTAACTAATACTATATTTCACACTTATTGATAGTTTCTGCTCATTTTTGTTTTTCCACATTCAAGGAAATTTATTTTTTTCAATTTCCAGGAATTTTTGACAGTGTACCCTGAATGTCTGAATGTTTTGAACAAAAGAATATATATAACTTTTCCAAACACTGCTTTGAACTTTGTCTCTAGAGGTTCAGAGTGTGCTTTTGGTGGAGTCTCAAGCCCAGGAGCCAGTTTAACCAGTGGTTACTGTTAATCCAATATCGTGAAGGTTAATACTAGACATTAATGCTCTGCCTACCATTAGCTATGTAAATAGCTGGACAGTAACATTCTTGGATAAAGTAGCTTCTGCCCACAAGAATTCCCCGATTTATAAACGAGAAACTATGATCCTTCAAAAAACACACACATTCAAAGACACACACAGAAACTCTGAGCTATTCAGCAGATGTTATTAAATTTGCCCATAAATTCAACTCAGTCCCTTTCAGCTCATTGTTTGTTTTTCCTCTTCATGCTTTAGCATTCTTTTTGCTTCTTATCTTTGCTTTTTCACATTGGGGAATTGGGCCTTTTCTTTATAAATACCTTCCCAGTTTCAGTTTTGTCTATATTAAGGGACTCCTAATGTGTACTTTTGCCTAACTCTTATTACCTGGTTTTTGTCCTAAGACTTTTTAAGGCTTAGAAAGCATCCTGAAACTTGCACTGTTTTTTATAACTATTTTGAAACTTCGTTTGAGGTAGAGGTATTTATGGAATCAGGTGTGGTCTTTTTGCAGGTATAAAATCTGTATTTTATTTGATTACTTGACATCCTTCCAATTGAAAAGAATGTTCTCAGTGTTGCTGACTTCAATGGTTGAAAATAATTCATTGCTCAAAGCTAAATTTAATTTCTTAACAATAAATATTGACCTAAAGATCTGCTGGATTTCTGAACAGATATGTATTTTTGCCTATTTCTCTTTAAATTAGATTGGCTAGGGCTTCTTTGGGGGTCTCTAAATCATGAGATGATAGAATTAACGGTGATCACTAAGGGATTTCAAAAAGCTACCTCCAAAAGGATTTGAGGTAACAAGTCCTGAAGCAAGAGAAACAGGTAATGAGACTCAACTATAATGCTTCAGTTAAATGGGAGGTAGAACATGATAGTTGATTAAAAACTCTGGCATCTGGTTGCCTAAGTTCAAATCCTGGCCTCAGCACTTGCCAGCTATGTGGCCTTGAGCAAGTTATTTAATCCCTCAGTACCTTGGCTTCCTCATTTATAAAATATGGATAGTCATAGTATCTACCTCATACAGTTATGATGATTGAGAAAATATGTACCAACTATGTATGCATCATAATGTTATTGTATTTTTTTACTTCTAGTATAATTATTGAATTATAGGGAAAAAATGGATTTACTAGTCTCAAAAAACCTGATAGTCTTACTTATAATCATGTTACCATCAGGAAAAGGAAAAGCAAGCTAATTTTTACTCAACACCAGCTATGTTCCAGAAACTCTAAGTGTTTTAGCATATATTGCCTACGCTGGAATACAGTCCCTGGAGTACACATTGCTGACTTGTTGGAAAGTAATCTTGGACATCTTGTTGATTGAACATAGATAATGACTAAGACTAGTCACATATATATCCTATGCCTAGTGTGTTATACAAGTTACTCTAGAATCAAGAATGTAATATTCCATAATAAATTATCCTTTCTAGATTTTTACTTTATAGTTTATCTAAAATTTCTTTGTGCATTCCATGCCATGTTGAAATATAGAAATAATTAGAAAATGTAAAGTTTATCTTACTTTTTTTGAGTATACAATAAAAAAAAAACAGGTAATGTCTTCCAGTTCAAGAATGCTATAATTATTATCATTGCTGATGTGTGTTCACAGTATGTTAGGCTCTTGAATTGTGTTTTCAAAATGATGATTGGTAGTGCAAATTGTGATCTCTATAGGATGCTCTTTGGGTAGCTTGGATCCTTAACTCTTTGGAACACCTTTCCAGTGCAGGGGCTGTCATTCTGAGGTTGTACTTCCAGAGTAGTGCTGTCATACTGAGGTTGTACCCACCCTCACTGTTGCCATATTCCTCCACGGGAGTTTTCTTCTCACATAACTGTGTGATTAATACACAGCCCTCATTCTGTTATGCTTCTGTTTACTTAGTTGGCAGAAACATGTAACCTGGGTGTCAGGGCCCTGGCTGAGTTATAAGCCAACAATTCTTTTACTCTTCACTTACTAAAAATAAGTCATTTTTCAGAGACAGGCTCCACATGATTTTAATCCACAAGAGATATAAGTGGTTTGAGTGAGTGGGAGGAAACATTCAATAGCTAATAAAAGGAAATCAGAATTCCTCAGGCTGAGAAGTGCTAAGATGTGCTATCTCTATTTTCTGTTGAAAATAAAATTGGCTATAACATTATCCTTTTTTTGCTTATATTTTTGACTTATCTCCTTCAGATCACATGATTCTTGGCCACAGGGGTTTTACATTGGCCATTTTGCCTCTTTAGCCTCTCACAATGCCCCGTGCTTATAAGATCTAGGAAGTAATATGAAGTGTCAGGGAACATCTTGCCTATGTGGGTCTTAAAGAGAAGGAGATAGACTTTTTATCATTCATCAGTTTAGACAGAAAGGTTTGGAAATTTTTTTTTAATTTCAAGTTTTTATTTAAATTCTAGTTAGTTAACATACCTGGTAAAATTGGTTTCAGGTGTAGAATTTAGTGATCAATCACAACAGCCAGTACTGATCACAAGTGCCCTCCCCAATACCCATCACTCATTTAGCCCATCCCCCACCCTCCATCAACCCTCAGTTTGTTCTCTATAGTTAAGAGTCTCTTACAGTTTGCTTCCTTCTCTCTTTTTTCCCCATGCCCTACGTTTATATGTTTTGTTTCTTAAATTCCATGAGTGAAATCATATGGTATTTATCTTTCTCTGACTTACTTCACTTAGTATAATATGCTGTAGCTCCATCCCCATCATTGCAAATGGCAATATTTCATTCTCTCTGATGGCTGAGTAATATTCCATTGTATATATATATACCACATCTTCTTTATCAGTTCATCTGTCGATAGACATTTGGGCTCTTTCCATAATTTGCTATTGTTGATAATGCTGCTATAAACATCAGGGTGCATGTGCCCCTTACAATCAGTACTTTTGTGTTCTTTGGATAAACCTAGTAGTGTAATTGCTAGGTCATAGGGTAATTCTATTTTTAACTTTTTGAGGAAACTCCATGATGTTTTCCACAGTGGCATTCCCACCAACAGTGTAAGAGGGTTCCCCTTTCTCCACATCCTTGCCAACATCTGCTGTCTCCATTGTTGTTATTTTAGCCATTCCAACAGGTGTGAGGTGGTATCTTATTGTGGTTTTTATTTGTATTTCCCTGATAATGAGTGATGTTGAGCATCTTTTCATGTGTCTGTTAGCTATCTGTACTGTCTTCTTTGGAAAAAATGTCTGTTTGTGTCTTCTGCCCATTTCTTGACTGCATTATTTCTTTTGGGGGTGTTGAGTTTGATAAATTCATGATAGATTTTGGATACTAACCCTTTATCAGATATGTCATTTGCAAATACCTTCTCCCATTCCATAGGTTGTCTTTTAGTTTTGTTGATTGTTTCCTTCGCTGTGCAGAAGCTGAAGTCCCAATCATTCATTTTTGCTTTTGTTTTCCTTGTCTCCAGAGAAGTGTCTAGTAAGAAATTGCTACAGTCAATGTCAAAGAGGTTGCTGCCTCTGTTCTTCTCTAAGATTTTGATGGTGTCCTGTCTCACATTTAGGTCTTTCATCCATTTTGAATTTATTTTTGTGTATGGAGTAAGAAATTGTTTCAATTTCATTCTTCTGCATGTCTCTGTCCAGTTTTTCCAACACCATTTTTTGAAGAAAATTTTTTCCATTGGATATTCTTTTCTGCTTTGTCGAAGATTATTAGTTGACCATATGGTTGTGGTTCCATTTCTGGGTTTTCTTTTCTGTCCCACTGATCTATGTGTCTCTTTCTGTGCCAGTACTATATTGTCTTGATGCCACTACCATATTGTCTTGTAATACAGCTTGAAGTCTGGAATTGTGATGCCTCCAGCTTTGCTTTTATTTTTCAAGGTTGCTTTCGCTATTTAGGGTCTTTTGTGGTTCCATACAAATTTTAGAATTGTTTGTTCCTGTCCATGAAAAATGCTGGTGGTATTTTGATAGAGATTGCTTTAAATGTATAGATTGCTTTGGATAATATAGACATTTTAGCAGTATTTGTTTTTGTTTGGAAATATTTCTAAATTGTTTTGTGCATTAACTTTTTAATAGTCTTCTCTTCACAAATTACTTGTGGAGTAAAATTACAACTTCCTTGGTGGTTCAAAGTGACCATTTTTGATGTTGATTATTGTACAGTATTGTAGCATTGGTAATGTTCCAAGCTATTGGGCTTACGTTCTTCATTTTGTATCTAAGTATGAATCTTTGTGAAATAAGAAACAAAAGTCATTTGATCCATAGTATTTATAAGAATTAAATACCTGTGAGTGAGGGGGCAGGTAAATGCCTTCTGACTTATTACAACAGAATCACAAGTCAGAAAAGAATCTTTTTGATAACCATATGTTTCTTTGTTTTGTTTTGGTTTGTTTTTTTTTCATAACCACATGTTAATTCTCCTTTTTCTCTAGGATATTTCCTGGTTTGATGATAAGGAAAACAGCACGGGAGCCTTGACAACAATATTAGCCATAGATATAGCACAAATCCAAGGAGTATGTATATTGCTTTCTTGGGGGTTGTTTTTTTTTTTTTTTTTTTTGCTTTTATTCTTAAATGATGTATGTATGCAGTGTGTATGTGTGCACATACACGTATCTGTACATATTTGTAAGCTATACTAAGATGACCCGCTTCCTTAAGGAGACCAGGTAAGTCTCAGGGCTAACTGGGAGCTCTCAATGAAAGATATAAGGAAGTCTTTCAGTTCAGGATATTTTTAACAACAAGAAAAAAAGATATTATTGAATCACTACATTGTATACCTGAAATTAATGTAACCTTGTATGTCAACTATATGGTCACATAAAAAATAATAAAAAGGGGGAAAAAAAGATTTAGCACATATAAGAGGATAACCAGAGGACTAAAGAAGATACCAAGAATGAGTTAAAGAGCTAAGAATTGAATAGTAAGACAAGAAAACATAGCCAAAAGAAAACATACACATAATTTAGAAGTTTTAATAAAAGAAGAAAGTGTAGTTTTTCCTTCCAAGGATAGATTTGTCTTACCACAAAATAGAACAAGTTGGTTACATTTGTGAATATTCACAAGCAGCCATAATGTCTTGCAAAACTAATTTTATGATGTAGAAAAAGCTCAAGGGGAAAAGTGGCATCATCTTCATTTCTTCCTGGAACTCCTTTTCATTATTTGGAAGGCAAGGTTCTAAATTTATTAGACAGAATTTAAATTTTAAAATAGGGCTGAGAAGATCCATTTTACTGGCATAAGTGGAAAAAATGATGAATAAAATTTCACTTAATAGTCAAGTAATGAGCATAGCATTAATCTTCCATAGCACAATAGAATTATCTGAATGACAATTTCTGTGTTTAGGAATTACAGGGTTCACTCCCTTAGGGAAAAATATCCCTATAATTCCAGTTGAATCTCCATTCCATAAAATTTGCTACTTTTTTCTTATGTTCAGTTAGCCAGCATATAATACATCATAAGTTTTTGATGTACTGCTACTTTTTTCTTTACCATGCTGATATTTTTCTCTTACTACCTATCATTCAAATTTTTTAAAATTCCAGTGAAATAGGCATTCCTACTAGCAGCTATGTTAGACATGTATGACATCTTCTCTTTTATCAAGTATTTACTTCAGCCAAAAAAACAAATTAGAACTGAAAGACCAACATTACTCGCCTTACATTCATTAGTTGTTTTTAACAAATGGTG
Organism: Callorhinus ursinus; assembly: GCF_003265705.2. Taxonomy (NCBI): domain Eukaryota; kingdom Metazoa; phylum Chordata; class Mammalia; order Carnivora; family Otariidae; genus Callorhinus; species Callorhinus ursinus. The sequence goes on from NW_027397074.1 coordinate 37,258,337, forward strand.
TTGTCTCTCATTGAGAAAAATTAATGAAAATATTTGTCAGCCTGATTACTTACAAGCATCTGGTTAATACCATTTGATCACTGGAAAGTTTCTTGTTGCAATTTGTAAATGTTGGTCTCATAACAATTTCTGGGCAAGTCAGATCATTTTCATTGAAAAGTAATAGCTAAAAATTAAATGGTTGAAATACTGATGGGAGATTTTAAAGCTGTCGAATTTAAAAAGCAAGACAAGCAAAGAAGTTTTCCAAGAGTGAGACTATGTCTACTGGCATGTAATTCACATAAACACTTGCTTTGCAATATAAAGGCAGATTCATATCTAACTTGAATGAATACTATTTCTACTGAAGGAAGAATTATTTACAAATCCTATTTGTCTGCTATTTATTTTTTCACAAAAACACACTAGAGATGAATTAATAAATACTAATTCGGGGTCATATTTCCTATCTTTTCAACGTATGACATATTCCATCTCAATTTCTTCATCATGCAATTTCAGTTAAATTTTATCAAATGTATTAGGGTAAATGTTCATAAAATAGCTCCCTAATAATAATAAATATTACTTTGAAACCTAAAAACTACTTTGAACTTTGAAACCTTTACTAATGGCCAAAAAACATATACACCCTTAGCCATTTTTAGAAACTGTGGTACTTTGAGAGTCATGAGAAAAACATGTTAGTGAAATAAACTCATAGAACAACATGATTCCTGAAATACTCGATTGAATACAACCAATTTAACTGATACTATTTGAGCTCAAAGTAATGGCTTATTGTCATACATCTGTCAACAGACTATTTTCTGTGTAATATATAGTGTTATTAAGGGTACAAAGCCATTTTAGATTCTTTGGAATACTAGGTTCCACAAAACTATAAAGTATTATTTCTGTATATTCTAGCAACCCCTTTTCATCACCCAAAAGTGTTACCTCATTTTTGTCCACAAGAAAGTGTGTTATTCATGCCGTAATGTACACTTGATATATACCACTGACAGATACAATGTTGGTTCCAAGAATTCTTCTTATCAGAACTATAATTATATTGTCCCAAGAAATCATAAAAATTTCATTTAATTTCAAGAGCCAGATAAATTGATTGGATTCTAGCCAGAGCTAGGATATCATTACTTGGACAAGGGTGACCTCATTTCCTGACTGAACTTTTTGACATGGGAAGTGTATAAAACAGTTTGATATTACTTGTGATTCAAACAATGTTAGTCATCATCAAAATGACTCTACCACAGTATAAGGGTGGCATATAATTGCTGTTTTGCCTTACCATTTTAGGTTGAATTCATTAAGAAACATTATCAAGTCTAAGCAAAAGCTAATATCCAGAGCAATAGTGGTTAAAGGGGATTCTTTTTGTAAAGGAAAATTTTAGTCTCAGCCCTGAACTCAGAATATTGCAGTGAAACTATCACTACTGAACCCTCAAACTGTTGTGTGGTAAGACAAGTCAAAATATCCAGCTTCCAATTTTGACAGAAATAGAAATAAAGATGGTTAAGTCTATAAGACCAAATGAACTTCATCATTGACCATAATTGTCCAATAATGTGTGATAAATTATTTTCCACAAAATACTTGTTGATAAGTAATACAGGGAATAAACCGAGTCTCTACACATCTTACATTTTCACAAACTTTGTAGATTTGTCCAAGTAAGCCTTTTTTTCTACTCCACAAATATTTTTATACCATTAGTTGTAATATATCTTAGCAGATTCCACTTCAGGTTATACTGACTTCCTTTTCATTTAACTTCTTAGAAAATATTATCACCTATAGTTGATCGACACAAACCATTTAGAGCAGCAAATTTTTTAGTCACTTCAGACTCAGCATTGTCTCCTCAGAAACCAACAACTGAGCAGTATCAGTAACATATGTCAATCCATCAAGAGCCAGGGAAAACTATTCAAAAAAATATACCTGGTTTTTGATTGACTATTGGTGATGCTGCAGTGTTGTCAACTTTCTGAGCAACTGTTCTCACCTAGGGGCTAATCGTCTGATACAGGTTTATGCTCGCTGAACACATTTCTTCCACTGCCGCAATTAAACATGATTTAGTTAACTCACGATTCGTAAATGATTTTCTTTGCTTAGCTAATGAATGAGCCACTCAAAAACTTACTTTGGTTTCAGCTTCATCTTCACTTTTTAGTTTTATGAAGAAATTCTACTAAAATGAGATATTCCATTTTAAATTTTCTAAGTCTTATGAATGTTGCTTTCCTGTAAATTAAGAATATTGTGATGAATGCTTAGTCTGGAAATGTTGACATATTTTGTATATTTGGTAGTACTATAGAATGTCATAATAAACACAACACTGTGGCATCTGATCAGAAAAAGTAATCCACAGTCCACTATGCCTTAAAAGTAGGACATTCAAGGTCTACTTTTCTCTTCCTTTCTTATTTTTAGATGATGGATATACAATGGTAATTTTTAAAACTAAGATAAAATGTCATAGTACAGCAATTCATGTGGCACTAAACATGCTGTCAAATTATAATTGCATCACAGATTTGTAGCACACTGAGAAGCAGTACAAAGTGAGGACAGTCGCACATATGGTTACTCTAGCAACTACTCAACACTATCATTATAATTCTAAGACAGCCACTCACAATAGGTAAAGAAAGGGCATGACTATGCTCCAGTAAAACTTTATGGACACTGAAATTTGCATTTGTAAAATTTTGATGTGGGTCTTCTTTATATGTTCCTTATCTCTTAACTTTTTGAATATGTTATCTAGTAATAACTTTTATTGTCATTATCTACTAAGTCTAACATTTGTGTCAGTTCTGGATCAGTGTCAATTAATTGATTTTTATGCCATCATGGGTCCTGTTTTGCTTTTTTATATATCTAGTAAATTTTGACTAGATGTCACACATTGAGAATATAACATTTTTGGGTGCTGCATATTTTTGTATTTCTATAAATGTTCTTGTTTTGTTCTGGGATTCAGTTAAGTTACCTGGAAACAGCTCAGTCCTTTAGGTCTTAATTTTAAGGTTTGTTAGGCAGGACTAGAACCTACTACTGAGGAAAGACCCTTATATACTCTACCCAATGCTCTGAGGGCATGAGGGCATGAGGTTTTCCTCTGGCAGGTGTGACTGAGCACTATTCCCAGCCCTCACACAAGACTCTCAGCTGATATTCAAAGAGGACCCTCTGCAGATCTCCAGATTTCTCTTTCTGTGTACCTCTCCCTTCTCTGGTGTTCTGTCCTGTGAACTCTAGGTTCCTTAGCTGGCCCAGATTCTCAGTTTTGTCTACTTAATTTAGGGAGTCTGTTGGGCTCTGTCTCAGTTTGCTCACCCTACACTCCAGCCTGGACGCTCTTTCAAGGGCCAAACTGGAGCAGTCACTGGGCTCACCTTGTTTGTTTCCCATCTCTGCCCTTGTTTCATATGACAGGATAAATCCATTTCTTGTTATCCCAGAAGCAGAAATCTTATCATATGGAATTTTATTTTATTTCTACAATTGCATTCTGAGTTTTCTTCCATTTATTTTCTTATACTAGCCATTCCTCTTTGTACACTATAATTTTCTTATAAAATTTGTATTCTCGGGGTGCTCAGGTGGCACAGTTTGTTAAGCAGCCAAACGAAAAGCCAACTTTTCGTTTCAGCTCAGGTTGTGCTCTCAGGGTTGTGAAACTGAGCCCAGCATTGGGCTCCGCGCTCAGCAGGGAGTCTGCTTGATACTCTCTCCCTCTCGTTCCACCACACCCCCCTCCCACTCTCTCTATAAAATAAATAAAATCTTTTAAAAAAAAGTTGTATTATCTGCATTTAGCAAATTGCCATAGACATAGTAATAATCCATAAATTGTTATCTAAATAATTATTTAGTCATGACTTTCTGCTCTTAATTTACAAGAAAAACTTGTATCTTTGTGCATGTTGCCAAAGAATCTAAGGAAGTTTAAATTTCCTGTGATTCCAGGGTATCTGGGTCTGCTTTCGGCTCAGGTAATGATCCCAGGGTCCTGGGATCGAGCTCTACATTGGGCTCCTTACTCAGTAGGGAGCCTGCTTCTCCCTCTGCCTGCCACTCCCCCTGCTTGTGCTCTCTCTCTCTCTCTCTCTCTCTCTGTCAAATAAATAAATAAAATCTTAAAAAAAAATTCCTGTGATTCTAGTCCTAAATTCTTTCCAGAGGTACACTGTCCTCTAGGTCTTTAAGGCTATTTTCTGTTTTCCTTTAGTTCTTGTTGTATTTTTCAAGGCCAGATGTCTATTATTTTCTGTTAATTATTCCTGGAACAGGAAAAATATATTCAGATTCTTCTTATCCTACCACCATCACCAAAAGGCAGGGGGTGGGAGGAGAGGAACAAGTTAGTATATTCATTTGCTAGGGCTGCCATTATAAAGTACCACAGACTGGGTGGCTTATACAACAGTAATTTATTTCCTCGCAGTTCTGATTGTTAGAAGCCCAAGATCAAGGTGTCAGCAGGATTGGTTTCATTTGGGGGTCCTCTCTGCTTGTCTTATAGACAGCTATATTCTAGCTGTGTCCTCATATGGTCTTTCCCATGCATGAGCACATGTCTGCATTCAAATTTCCATAACTTACATTGGAGTAGGGCTCACACTCGAGACCTCATTTTAACTTAATTACCTCCTTAAAGACCTCATTTCCAAATATAGTGACATTCTGAGGAACCAGGAGTCAGGACCACAACATATGAATTTGGGGTTAGAGAGAGACACAATTCATCCCATAACATACAATTTCATGTTTCTCCAGCATCATCCTTCAAATCTCAAGAGTCAGAGTGTAAGTCAGCATTAAGTAGCAAATGACAGTCCTATTTCAGCCTCATAGGTCTTAGAATTAGTGTATAATACCCTAAGACACTTAAAATAGTTTACCTGTCTGTCTTAGTTTTCATTATTTAATGGTTTGTTTGGTGTTTGCTCTTATTACTTGTTTTTACTTTTTTGGAATTTTCTTTTAGTGAGAAATAAGGAAATAGCAGATTACCAAATGAATCTTGAAGCTGAAGCCAGAAAAATATTTTAGGAAAAAGGCAGAGCCTTGGGGGACACAGGGCTTTTTGTTGTTGTTATTTTTTTTAATTTTACTTATTTATTTGAGAGAGAGAAAGTGTGTGTGAGAGAGATCACAAGAAGGGGGGGAAGGGTAAAGGGAGAAGCAGACTCCCCGCTGAGCAGGGAGCCCGATATGCAGGATTTGATCCCAGGACCCCAGGATCATGACATGTGCCAAAGGCAGACCTTTAACGGACTGACCCACCCAAGTGCCCTATTGTTGTTATTTTAATGATGATACTAATTTGAGGGTACTTTAGTGAAATCTGATATAATCTTCTAGAGAAGCAATTTGATAATATCTATCAAGAATGTAAGAGTATATACCCTTTAATGTATAACTCTAGTCTAGGTATTTTACATTAAGAAATAAAAGATGAGCATGAAGATTTTGCACAGAAATGCTCATTACATCTTTATTTTTAATAGTGAAAAGTTGGAAGCAATCTAAATATTTTTTTAAAGATTTTATTTATTTGACAGAGAGAGACACAGCAAGAGAGGGAACACAAGCAGGGGGAGTGGGAGAGGGAGAAGCAGGCTTCCCACCAACATCGGGCTCCATCCCAGGACACTGGGACCATGACCTGAGCTGAAGACAGACGCTTAACGACTGAGCCACCCAGGCACCCCCTGAATATTTTCTGAAGACTATTTAATCACCCAGGTTAAAAGCTTGCAGCATAATGTAAAGGGATTAAAGCAGGATACAAAGCTAACTACACACAATAATCCTGACCTGAATGTGTATGTGTATTTGTCTGGAAGGATGTAAATTTTAACATTATCTAAACCTTTTCCAATGGTCATATTTTCAGGATCATAACAAATCTTTTAAAATGTGAATTGATATTGTTGATTATAGCTATTTTTCTAGGTGAATGGAGTCTCGTTTTTTCATCTGAGCACTAAAGGAATTCAACATTTCAGTTTATTACTTATCATGTGTCCCACTGAAAGCTGATTCATAAGACATATAGTTCTCATAAAATAGTTATAAAGATATTTCTACTTATTTGGGATTCTTTTCAGAATTTCTTTTAAGTTACCTTATACCATGATGTTTCCAACTCCTTTTCAATATATCTTGATAATTCTCCTTTAAACCTCTGCTCAGTGAAACCAAATAAAATGCAGAAAATGGAATACAAGATACGATATCCAAAGTATACACCTTAATGGGGCGCCTTGCTGGCTCAGTCGTTAAGCATCTGCCTTCGGCTCGGGTCATGATCCCACGGTCCTGGAATTGAGCCCCGCATGGGGCTCCCTGCTCCACGGGAAGTCTGCTTCTCCCTCTCCCACTCCCCCTGCTTGTGTTCCCTTTCTCACTGTGTCTTTCTGTCAAATAAATAAATAAAATCCTTAAAAAAAAAGTATACACCTTAATGAATAGTATCAATCATTCAATTCACTACTACGGTATAGTGACTAAGAGTGCCAGCCCCTCCATCAGTGTAGAAGAAAGGGGAATGTTGGGTGTTGGAGCCCACGTATGGTGAGTTGCTCATCCATGTGTGCTGGCAGCCTGGTGTGGGAAGGCCAAGCCAGAGCAGAAGGAGAAGGGTATCCATGCAGGGGAGAATCAGGGGCCGTGATATCAGATTGGTTACATATAGAGAGTTTGATCACATAAATCAATTAAAGAAAATGGGAATGAAGTTTCTCACTGTTGCAGAAGGGCATAACAAATATAAGAAGGAAGAAAATTGAAAATAACTTCATGGTGCTGGATTGTAATTGGAGGTATCGATGTGAATTCATGATTCATATAAGTAGAGAAATATATATTTCAGTTTGTGCCTGCATCTATACACACACACACATACACATTCCCCAGTTCTGTCCACTGATATGCTATTAATAATGAGCAGAACTAACACCATATATTGGACTTCTAAATAACATTATCCACCAAAAGGAACCAGGACTCCTTAGAGAAATGATAGATTCCAGGGGTAGAGCCTGCAGAATCTTTTTGTGTCAGAAAGTAAGGACATATTCAGAGAATGATAAGGACATGTCAAAGGACAACATTCAACATAGATAGACAAAGCAGGGCGCCTGGGTGGCTCAGTCCATTAAGCATCTGCCTTCGACTAAGGTCATGATCCCAGAGTCCTGGGATCCAGCCCCATATCGCATTGGGCTACCTGCTCAGCAGGGAGCTTGCTTCTCCCTCCGCCGCTCCCCCAGCTTGTGCGCTCTCTCTCTCTCTCTCTCTCTGTCAAATAAATAATCTTTTAAAAAATAAATAAGGTAGACAAAGCATAATGACTCCTTAGTAGAGGACAGTTTTTAAAGTATGGATATTATTTAATTTCTAAGTACAGGTTCAAAGTAAAAATGTAAGTATAAATCCTAAAAAAGAAAGCCTGCCTTGTTTTGTAAGAAACTATAATAGGAATTCTTGTAAATTTAAAATTAATTGACTTTTTTTCCCCAAAATCTGTCTTATTATAGGCAACAGGTTCAAGGGTTGGTGTCTTAACACAAAATACAACTAACATGGGACTGTCAATTATCATTTCCTTCATATATGGATGGGAGATGACACTCTTGATTCTGAGTATTGCTCCAGTACTTGCTCTGACAGGAATGATTGAAACCACAGCTATGACTGGATTTGCCAATAAGGATAAGCAGCAACTTAAGCATGCTGGGAAGGTAAAATAAAGATTGTTACCATCATAACATTTTAAGAGGAAAACAATGAGAGTTCCCATTTTTTACAGTATGCTAACTTCCTTTCTTAGGTTATCTATAAAGTGGTGTATATGTATTGAAATGTATCAGACTAGTTTAGGATGGGGTATAGATATGCTATAGTAATAGGATTTGTGATTTAGAGTATAGGCTCTAGAGTCAAATTGGCTGAATTAGATTTCAGACTCTATCACTAACGAATGTGTGATATGAGCAAGTTATGTCAACCTTTCTGGACTTCAAGTTCTTCCTCTGTAAGAATAATAATAAGGAATAATAATAATACCACTTGCAGATTTTTCTAAGTATTACACAAAACACTTAGCATTATCATATGCAAGACACTTAGAATAGTGTCTGGAAGACACACAGTAAAGCCAGCCATATTACTATATCATGAGGGAAACGGCTAACATCATGATTCCACATTCTCTGATTGTTGAATAATTAAATTTTCTGAAACAATTTTAGTTGTTTAATTTCTCAAAATGTAGAGGAAATAAAAGATACTGAATATAAGGCAATTTGCTGTTACTGATAGTGCCTAAAATAAAGTTTTAGAAACAAGGACCATCTTTATACTGATCGAAATGAACATTTTAATTACTGGGAAAATGCTTCTCAGGAACAATCATATTTATAAAAATAATCATTGTATTGGAAGTTTAGGGGACATTAGTGTTGTAGTTTCATAACATCTAAGAATTGAAAGAAATGTCATTTGATCCAACCACTTACCCAAAGAAGAAATCCCTTGCACAATATCTCTGTCAAGTGTCCATCTTTTTCCAATCCTCTCTCCCCAGTGGCAAGCACTACATTACTTTCTCAGGCTGCCTACCCTTGAATAGCCTTTGGATGGTAGGCAGTTTTTGGTTGTGGTATTTGTTTGTTTGTCTATTTGTTGGTGGCCTTCTACCCTTCTTGGCTTTCATCTCAGTAGAGGTCCAAAGCCTGTTTCTCATAGCAGCCTTTAGGAAACTGCGTCATGTAAATGCCAAGTCTTCTCTAAGTCATCCATCCACAGGTCTTTAAGCTATTCCTCTAATTATATAGTTTCAAAGACTTTTATCACTTGGGTGAACACCCTCTGAATCTGAAAATGATTTTCATACCAGTTATGGTCTATATCACAGTGACTATAACAGCTGGAACATTATAAGTAGCATGAATATTCATGAATTGGGATGCCAAGCACATGACTCATTGAAATCTGGTTTGTGTGACCCTTGGACATTTCCACCTTCCTTGGACTAGATAAGGACCTTTGGAATGTCTGCTTGGGCAGTACAGACTGAACTATTTTAGCATATTTTGCCTCAGAGACAGTGAAAAGTTGTTTGGCCCTCCCTGTGGTGTAAATTATCACAACCTCCAAATTATTGGGGCCCTAATTAATTATATTTTACTCATCTTAATTTTTATATCATGAGCTTTAATTGTATATGTGTCCTTCAATTTTTCCTTTTTGGATTATTTGAATAACCCCAGACTATACAATCAATAACTCTAATAAACAAATAATCTGTAGTTTTTCTCAGTAGCTTTTAATCTATTTACCAAACACCAAAACTTAGAATAGGGACCAATAAAACATATTGGTCCGTCTTCAGTTGCATATGTAGATTTGGAGAAAGCATCAAATGTTTTACTCTTCAGACTTAAAATAGCTGTATTAGTTTTTTGCTTTTTTACAGAAGACTATTTCCTTTCTTCTTTTTTTAAAGAAGTGTTTTTTTTTTTCCTTAAGATTTTATTTATTTGCCAGAGAGATACAGAGCACAAGCAGGGGGAGCGGCAGGCAGAGGGAGAAGCAGGCTCCCCGGTGAGCAGGGAGCCCAATGCGGGGCTCAATCCCAGAACCCTGGGATCATGACCTGAGTTGAAGGCAGTCGCTTAACCAACTGAGCCACCCAGGCATCCCAAGAAGATTATTTTCTAGGATTCTATAATGATATTAGTCCTTTCTCCATTGTGAAAAATGATCACAAAGATTTTTTTGCTTATTTTTTCCCTCAAGTCTTCAGCATTTTTATCCATTTTTCTTGCATACTAGAGTATGTGTTACAAATGGAGGTTTAACACACTAAGTATGTGTTACAAATGGAGGTTACTTTGAACTTACTCTGAAATTAATGAGAATTTAGAACAACTCAAAGTCAAATTTGAGAGCAGAAACCCAGTATCCTGCCCACCATCCAGAAATCTGGTTCTCTCCTATAACCCAGTTATTCTTTAAATAACACTAGGTCACCACCTAGGTCTTCCTCTGTCCCACAGTCTACTCTGCCATTATGGAACTAGAATGGGAAAGCAGGAAGTTTCTCTTTGAAGTCAACATGTGTTCTCATGTCCAACAAGTTATTCTAAGCCAAAAGTTTCCTCCATTTTGGTTCTCATGTGATTATTCCTTCTTTTCAAAAATTATAGAAATTTGGAAAAGAATTGGGGCACCTGTCTGGCTCAGTCAGTTAAGTGGCCAACTCTTGATTTCAGCTCAGGTCATGATCTTAGGGTCCTGGGATTGAGTCCCAAGTCAGGCTCTGCACTCAGCAGGGAATCTGCTTGAGGATTCTCTCTCTCCCTCTCCCTTTGCCCCATCCCATGCTCTCTCTCTGTCTCCAAAAGAAAAAAAGAAAGAAAGAGAGACAGAAAGAAAGACAGAAAGACAGAAAGAAAGAAAGAGAGAGAGAGAGACAGAAAGAAAGAACGAAAGAAAGAAAGAAAGGCATTAATTATATTTAAATTAAATATCTTTTTAAGTTCGCAGACATCAAAATGAGAAATGGCTGTAACTTATATAGCATTTAATAGCCTTACCCATATTACTTTACTGCAGTGTTCCTGAGGTTTTTTGGTTGGTATTTGCATTTTTGTGCCAGAATCGATTATTTGATTCTCTCTACTGTCTTCTTGAATTATCTCATGATTTCTTCACATAATTACATATGAACATAATGCTAATGTTTGATCTCTCTGCCTATGGAACCAATTTAAATCCTTTTTTTGTTTGCTTATTTATTTATTTGAAACAGAGAGAGAGAGCACAAGCAGGGAGGAGGGTCAGAGGCAGAGGGAGCAGCAGACTCCCCGCTGAGCAGGGAGCCTGATGTGGGGCTTGACCCCACGACCCCAGGATCATGATCTGAGCTGAAGGCAGCCAGATTGAGCCACCCAGGCGCCCCTGGAACCAGTTTTATAGAAATTCAGTGAAGACTCCAAGGGGACTGAATTTAGATCAGTGGACTAAATATTTTCAAAATAAATTTTTCTTGAGCCTATTATCCTAAAATGTTATTTTCCTATCTTGTTTTTGGGAAAGAAAAAAAGAAGCTAAGAAAACTTGTCAGGAAAATTTATTGACTTAATGCTACACTGAATATGCCCCCAGTATAAATGACTGGAAATCACAACCAGAGTTTAACCATTACTAATTTTATTTCTTTATTTTATTGTCCTATTTTATAAGATAGCAACTGAAGCTGTGGAAAATATTCGGACTGTAGTGTCATTAACAAGAGAAAAAGCCTTTGAGCAAGCATATGAGGAGACACTTCAGATGCAGCACAGGTGATGGTTGATTCATACTGACTTCATTAACTATAGTTGTCCCTGTAAAGGCAGTCTTCCTGGATGACAACAGTGGTTTGCCTACCAATTCATTTGCTCTGGAATCTTTCCTAATAATGGTATATCATAATTGTTCATATGACTTCACCAAGAGGAGACTAGAAAAAGCAATTGAAAACAAGCACAGGTAGAATATTTTAGTCCTCCCATATTGCTATGAACTACTACTAACTGCACATGTTTATTATTTTCCTGAAACAAAATTGAGGAAAATAACATATTCAAGAAAGAAAATAAGATTGCTCAGTCCTTTATACTGAATTTCTAAAATAGTTCACATTTTAAAATGAATGTATATATGACAAATGTTATCACTCCTTTTAATTTTAAACTAGTCCTCCTTATCACATTTACTTAGTGATACTATTTGTATTACTTTATCAGAGAGATAGCTTTATACTCTTTTACACTCATGCTTGTGGTTGGTACCACCCTTTAATTTCCACTACTTATTGTGCTAGTGAAAGGTTATGAGAGAAAATATTTCTAAATACTTCAAAACCAAATCTCTTTACCTCTTTCATTAGCTGTTCATTCACAGACCTTGTCCATTCATTTGGAAAATAGACAGACATTGCAACTTTGTTACAATGAACTATAGAGTATAGAACTATAGAATCATTATATTGTCTGTTTTCTATATAATAATTCTCACTTTTAAAAACTCATATATTTTGTATATAACTTGTATATCCCTTAAGTAACATGTCTAGTCTTCTGTATTCATTACTCTACATTTATTAAAATGAACTTGCTATACCTTATGCCCCATTACTTAGTAAATTTTGTGCATTTCAGAAATACCTTGAAGAAAGCACAGATCTTTGGAAGCTGTTATGCATTCAGCCATGCTTTTGTATATTTTGCCTATGCAGTGGGGTTTCGATTTGGAGCCTATTTAATTCAAGCTGGACGAGTGACCCCAGAGGGCATGTTCGTGTAAGTTGTGCAAATATTTAAATCCTGCAAATGGGTTATGTACTTAAATTAACCAGAAAGATGCCTACTTTATACTTTATTGATCATTTAAATCACATATGTGGGAAATACATGCTAAGAAAGTTTTTAAATATTAATTTGTTATTTAATATCTCTAAGCGCAGTCTACCTGGTAAACTGATACTGACATAGTATCAGTAATCGGAGTTAAACTCACAGATGAATTTCTCCCTACTTCAGTTTACTAGAATGTGGGAATGTAGGGGCAAAACATGCCTTGTTGTCATCCATTCCTTCAAGAATTTGTAAGACATCATGGAACTCCCAGGGTGGAGATGGCATTATCAAATAAGACTGTTCATTTGTGAGGTTGTGTTCTTTGCTAAGCAAATTGCTCCAGAAGAAACACATATAAATGAGTACTTCCCTTTAGAAAAGTCACATTTGGAATTGATCATGGCATTCCAATGGCTGCCTCTTCTCAAGGCATTTGTTTGAGCATAGTTGCTTTACTTTCTAGAACACCTAACTTCAACTTCTGAAATTAGAAAAATTAATTTTGAATGTTAATTCTGAACTTCCTAAGACTCCCTAAGATGACAGAACGTTGCTAATCTGTATCATAAATGTCACTGCTAAATATTTAGAGCTAGAGAAATCTATACAATATTTGACTCCAAAAGTAATGTTATGTTTTTTTACAAGCCCACCAAAACACACATCAAAGCAAGGATCAGCCTCTTCGGAATACTGACTTGGGAGATTACACCTGTTCCAAACATGGTGTCATTTGGCAAAATATGTTGAGAACTCCCCTTTGGGGTTTGCCTCCTAAGACTCAGGCACAGTCTTTTGAATTCCTCAGTGATGGCACATAGTTGTACTTTGAGTATATGTATTCAATTTGAGGAAATGACTTAAAGTCATTTGAAGCCCAGGCACCCGGATGGCTCAGTCAGTTGAGCATCTACCTTCGGCTCAGGTCATGATCCTGGGGTCTTCGGAAATAGCCCCATGTTGGGCTCCCTGCTCAGCCGGGAGTCTGCTTCTCCTTCTCCCTCTGCCCCTCTCCCCCACTCATGCTGACTCTTTCTCTTTGTCTGAGATAAACACATAAAATCCTTTTTTTTTAAGTCATTAGAAGCCAAATAATTTCAGAATAACTTGCAATAATTTTGGTTTCTGTTCATGTGATTATGTATTTATTTATTTATCAAATATTAACTGAGTTCCCAGGAAGTTTTTTTGCTAAGCACTCCGAAGAAAATAGTCCACAGTTCACCAATCCAGTATTCCTGAATCTTACCTGACTATAAGTCCCCTTAGCAGTTTCCTGGAAGCAGATTTCCTTGTAAAATGGAATATCTGTATTTGAAATTTCAACAGAAATTGTAGGCTCCTTGTTCTGTGTTTTCCTACACTTTAAAACAGTTTGCAGTATTGCCTGAATGAATACATAAACCACAGTACGACATTTAGTATTGGGCTTCATTCTGATTACACAGACTAATTTACTTAGATTAACAAGAAGCCAAATGTAGAATTGCCTACAGTAATTTATTCAGCTCACCAGCCTGCACTAAATTAGCAAGTTTTTCCCTTGGTTCTGTGATACAGGCAATCACAAGCTTAAAAGTTGGTTGTATTCCAAAAGTTTGCAAGCCAAATGTTTGACTCAGAACATATTTTCCTCATTTTGCTCTGAACTTTCTGTAGCCGTCTTTAAATCCCTAGGGTCTCATTTCTTCAGGGTTACTGGTCTTTAGTATTAGTTGAAGGCTAGCCAATTAAATACATTCATACTAATGTAGGATGTCTAATGATTTTATCAGTTCTCACAGAAGAATTTTCATATTTAAAAACCATTGTAGGGGCGCCTGGGTGGCTCAGTCAGTTAAGTGTCCAACTTGGTTTCGGCTCAGGTCCTGATCTCATGGTTTGTGAGATGGAACCCTGCGTCGCATGGGGCTCTCCACTCAGCGGGAGTCTTCTTGGATATTCTCTCCCTCTGCCCCCTACTCCACTCGGGCTCTCTCTCTCTCTCTCTCTCAAATAAATTAATATTTTAAAAATAAATAAAAATACATTAAAAAACCCTGTTGTAAACCAAATTAATTTTTAATAGGTTTACCTGAAGGTAGTATAACAAAGCAGTCAAGAGAGAACCACCTTGGGGCACCTGAGTGGCTCAGTCGGTTAAGCATCTGACTGTTGATTTCGTGGTCTTGAGATCAAGCCCTGCACTGGGCTCCAGGCTGAGCATGGAGCCTGCTTAAGATTCTCTCTCCCATTGCCCCTCCCCACTCTCTCTCTCTCTCTCTCTCTCTCTCTCTCTCTCTCAAAAAAAAGAGAACCTCATCTTCCCATCACCAAACTCACCAGGCTACCCACATGGTCTATCATGCCTGCCATCTCTGTGGAAGAAGTAACTGTCCCTATTTATGATGAGTTCCAGCAGTTTCCAGCAATCCTCTCTTCACACTAGTTTTTCTGTCACTATTTTTTTGTTTTATAATCATCTGTCTTAAGAAAGAAATCTCTCCCATGATCCTAAGTCCCCTTCTACCTATTTCGAGTGGCTCTCTGCTCTCCTTTGCAGCAAAACAAATTCCAGAGTTGCCTATTTTTGTTCTCTACACCTTCTCATCTCCACAGTCTCTCCTAAATTCATTCCAGTCAAGCCTTGGTTCCCACCATGCCACTTGTTATCAGAGTCACCACTGTCCTCCATCTCACCCACCCAGACGGTTATCCACTGTTCATTCTCCCATCTACCTAATTTGACCTCTCAGCAACATTTGATACTCTCCTTCCTCAAACATTTTCTTCTCTAGGCTTTTCTTCCTTGTCATTGGCTCTTCCTCCTCTGTTTCCTTGACTGGCTCCTATTTTTCCTCAAAATCATGCTAATTACAGTCATGCTGGCAATTGACATCATTCTGTTTCATATAATAATCACTATAACAGCAAACCTGGATTGAGTCCTTACTCAATATTAGGGATTTGTCAGGTATTATCTGCTTAAGCCTCTCAACTACTATGTGCAATATGATTCCCAGTTTACAGATGGGGAAAATTAAGACTCAAAACTCAGGGCGCCTGTCTGGCTCAGTTGGAAGAGCATGCAACTCTTGACCTTAGGATTGTGAGTTTGAGCCCCATGTGGGTGTAGAGATTACTTAAATAAAAACTTAAAAACAAAAATAAAAAAGATTAAAGATGCACGTTTCCTAACTTGCTCTCATAGTCACAATTCAAGATGCCAGAGGCTTTGTTAAAGCAGGCTTCTTTTATTATTATTGTCATTATGATTATTGTTATTACTAATTTTATAGAAAACGTTCATAGATCTTCTGTAAAATTTTTTTTTAATTCTTTCTTAGTTTTCCAACATGTGAATACCCAGAGATGGGCTGATTCTTAACATAAATAGAACAAGCAACTTGCTTAATGTTATTTTATGACCCCAAAAATATAGGGGAATCAAAAGGCTCCAATACAAAAACTCCGCCTACTAATCTACCATATATCCTGAATCTCTTTTCATTAAATTCATTAAAATGGGTCATTTCTGTAGACATAAGCATTTTTAGCTATCAGAACATATGTAGGACTATTAATATAAGGGCAGTGGTTAATGAACAGTATCACATTGGTATTTCCCAGTACCCTGCGGAAAGAAAGAAATAGGGAGCTATCTGAGCTAGAGACTCACTGTGGCCCCCACCTACCATGAATGTGTTACAATTGTCCTTTGGACACACTCAGTTATACCTGGCCTAGTAGATTCTGTGCCTTCCAGAATCTAGGGTGAGCTAGAGACTCACTGTGGCCCCCAACTACCATGAATGTGTTACAATTGTCCTTTGGACACACTCAATTATACCTGGCCTAGTAGACTCTGTGCCTTCCAGAATCTAGGGTGACAGACAGTTTTCTATCTAATCAACTAATTGAATGGAAGGAGTTTACAAAGAAAACTTCCTCCTATTAGAACCCTCCTTAGGTAAAAGGAACTTTGTGCTGTTCTCTAATCAGTGGTTTCCCAACTCAACAATCAAGGAGCTGGTTAAAAGCGCAGATACCCAGGTCTCACCTCACAAACTTAACCCAGAGATTTGTAGATTTGATATAGGGCCAGGAACCTACATTTTAACAAACATCCAGATTATTCTGAAGCACAGAATCTGAGGATCACACTTTAAGAAATATGAGCATAGGAACTAAATGCCAGGCTGTTTTCCATACCTGCTTAAAACCTTAGGGTTTTCTTTTGGCCACTACCAGAAACTTTCCTAGAATTATATAAAAATTGGTAAAGTCATATTTTAATTTATTGTTTAAAAAATAGATGTTTTATTCATCCAATAAATGTGAACATACTTTCATGATTTATAGCTACAGGAATGGGTAAGCTGTCTCTGTCAGAAATGACAGTGTGCCTTGGGAAAGGAAAATGCACAATTTTAACAGCAGAATCCTTTGATGTACTCATAATGTTAGTTTATCAGCAAGGCTACTATCAGCCTTAGCTTTTTCCTCTTAAAAAAAAAAAAAAAAGACAACATACATTTCTAATGGTAGAAGCTGTCTTCATCCATCTCTGTTACTATAGAAGTTTCCCTGAGATAAGCATTTTAAAAAGGTGATAACATTTTCATTCTGCTGGCTTACAGCACTGAGTAGGCATTTAGAAAATCTCTTATTTAGGTTTTCACACACCTATGTATAGTAAAACTCTCCCCACCTTCCCCACCTCTGTTAGCCCTGGCAAAACTTCGATGTACACTATAAATGTACAGATTTTGAAAAATACAAAATAAGTTTATTTTCTCCTGTCTGATTTTCCATTAGCATCTTTAGGTTAGATTCTAGCTGACTTGCCTTTTACAATTTAGGTCAGAAACCAGTAGGTGTCCAAGCAGAGGTTTTTGTAACTTTCCATACCTCTACTTCAGAACTTCCCTCTATCTTTATTTCTTCCTTCTTTGCTAGACATATTAGCAGGAAGCAGATAGGTAAGAAAGAATCAGGCACAGCAGCCTTCAGTACAGTAATAATAAAAGCCACAACTTTGAAAACTTGCTGAGAAGCAGAACCAGGCATTTCATATGTGATGGCCTAGTCCTCCAGAATTCCAAATAAAGTTCTTGACAAGAAATCCTTTGGACTCTGAATATTAAATGTGGTTATTGGCCATATAATAATCAGCATAATGGGTTTTCAGTGATTATTAATAGTTGGTTGAGGCCTTGAAATACTAAGGGATGGAAGGAGACAAGCTAGGCCTCCACCACCATCTTTGCTCTGGTAGGCCAAGCAGCCATGGAAGAACTGTGTGTGTCGTCATTATAATTGGTAGAGCAGCCTTAAGTAGCCAAAACAAGGAAAACAGGAAAGTCTTCTTTCAGTGTTCACTGCCGTGGCAGCCACCCAACTTGTACCCAGCTCTTCCTCAGGGATTATCCAGAAGAGAAGAAGACAAGATAAGGAGAGTAGATAGAGGGATCAACCACTGAAGGAATCTAAAGGAGACAAATCAAGGCAGATTGGATTATCGAGGGCCTTCTGAAGATTCTAAAATGGGAAACAAAGTGGTAACAAGCCCCAACATGCAGGGAGAGATAGTTCAAACCAACTTTCCACTGGAAGGAACACCATGTAAGGGAAAGTACAGTGAACAAGGAGGTTCAGGTCCCAGCCCTACCTGTTTATAACCATGTGATCCTGGACAAATGCTTAATTTCTCAGAGCTCGAGTCTCCTCGTTTGTTAAGAAGGGATAAGACTTCCTGCCTTACTTATCTCCTAGGTGATCAAGTGGTATCATATATATGAAAACATTCTCTCAAACCCAAAGTACCAAATAAAATTTGTGTATTTTCTCTCTTCCGTGTGTTGAGGAAAGGATTTAGGGTGGGAAGAAAAGAATCTTTGGAGTGTTACATGGATGTTAGGGGAAAAGAGCATGAGTATGGGTATAATTATAATGGCCACCTCTGTGAGGAAAAATACTCTGCTTTCTAGTCAAAAAGAAAAAAATTCCTGAGTGTGGGCTTCAGAAGTTGTGATTTGACCTGGTGGGCTGATGTATCTCTATAGAAGTATGAGAGCTTATTTGCCAACAAAAAGTGTCCCATTAACTTTCAGTTCTGAGAGTAATAACAACTTAAACACTTTATATTATAAATGTATTTAATTCTCACAACAATGCTGTAAAATGTAGATAGTCCTATTATCTCCTGTTTGCCAATAAGGAAACAGGAGCACAGAACATGCCCCAAGTTCACACAGGTAGTAAATAAACAGTGGAGTTTGGATATAGTCTTAGTGGTCTGGCTTCAGAGCCTAGGCTTTAACCCCCCAGTATACTTACTCTTAGAGTAAGTCACCAAAGGTTTACAAACTGGGTATGGAAGCAAGATTAAGGGGAGACAAATAGATTTGAACCAATAAACTATCCAGGGTATTCCTATTTGGATCAGCTGCGTTAAAATTAGGATTATTCGTTTCTGTGTTTTGTGTTGTTCCTAGACAAAGAATCTTTGTAAAATTCCAATTTGATTTTAGCAGCAGTGATAGGCAAGGGGATTTTTCCCCCATTGCTTGGACATGCTTGAAAGAATCACTGTAGTGAGGATGCAATGATAATGGCCCCATGAGCCCATGGGGAACCCATAAAACTAGGGAAAAAGAAGCCCAGCACCTGAAAATCCTTTCTAAGACCTCTTACTGCTCAATATTCTCCCTCAACCCTGGCCAACCCACAAAGTTGAAGTACTGTTTGTTGTGCAATAAATAGCTTTTGAATAAAGTTGAATCACAATTTAGTTCATTCTAGCTAATTGGGCCAGAGTCAGCTAGGGCACATTCTGTAGCAGACCAGCATTGGCCTATGTTTATACAGAACCCACCTGGGAAAAAACATATAAAAGATTAATGTCCTGACTCAACCCCCAGATAGTTCCTTCACCACAAAATTAGGCTCCTTAGTATAATCCTCATTAACATCAACCCCCATCTGGACTTACCTTCCCTTCAATACATAACACAATAAAGACAGCATTGGGGCTTTTAGTTGATACTCTCCCTTCTTTACTGAAACTTTTCTTCCTCTAATGTGCATCCTTCAGGTCATTTATCTCTCACAGATACAAGTTCTAAATGGAAGGCCCTTCTCCCCTTCTCAGTAAACTTCTGTTTTAAGAGAAGGACATTTTAACAGGGGCATCTGGGTGGCTCAGTCAGGTGAGCATCCAAATCCTGATTTCGGCTCAGGTCATGATCTCAGGGTCGTGGGATCGAGGTCTGAGTTGGGCTCCATGCTGAGCACAGAGTTGGCTTGGGATTCTCTCTCTCCTCTCTCCCTGCTTGCTCTCTCTCGCTCTCTCTGAAATAAATAAAATCTTTTTTTTTTTTTAAAGAGGGACCTAACAAAGACATTGACCTCTGTATATTTATCCTTAATGCTTAAACTGAATTTTGTTGTGGGAATTTTAGGACAGGTAGGTATTTTGGCATGTCTGAAATCAGAGGAGGAAGGATGTTCTCTGTTGTTCTGAGAAGCCTCTATCCCTGTGGGACTAGAATCCAGGTCTCCTGACTCATAATCCAATGATCTTCCTATCTCACCTGCTGACTTTTGGATCAGACTGAGGCTTAAGTCTGATTCAGTCAGATTTTTCCCTTGCATTAAAACAACAACAACAACAACAACAACAACAAAAAACTCTGATGTGTTACCTAAACTCAGTAATCACTTCTGATATTTATAACTGGATATTGAGTATTTTGAATGTCATTTTGAGCTTTAAACAATTTCCATATACATTAGTACTAAAAATGCCTTGACATCACAGAACTAATGGCTACAATAAGCGTCAGACATCCAAGTAAAGTGGTTTTTATATTTTATATTGTGCTTGACCTTTGAAAAGACAACAAGAGGGCGCCTGGGTGGCTCAGTTGGTTAGGCGGCTGCCTTCGGATCAGGTCATGATCCTGGAGTCCCGGGATCGAGTTCCACGTCAGGCTCGCTGCTCGGCAGGGAGTCTGCTTCTCCCTCTGACCCTCTTCCCTCTCGTGCTATCTCTCATTCTCTCTCTCAAATAAATAAATGAAATCTTTAAAAAAAAAAAAAGACAACAGGATTCAGGATCTGAGGTTTAGGTCATTGAAGAGATTGCATCAACATCCACCCATTGGTAGGTTCCATCTCCAGAGAAATTCACAAGGAGACCAGAACATGTTTACCTTGCTGTGATCCAGCACGGCAAATAAGAAACTGGGTTCTGTGATCTTTTTACTTGCCAGGGGAGAGGGGTAGGGGGATGGGCAAAATAGGTAAAGGGAACTATGAGATACAAACTTCCAGTTATAAAATAAGTAAGCCACAAGGATATAAAGTACAACACTGGAAATATAGTCAATAATATTACAGTAACTTTATATGGTGACAGATGTAACTAGACTTACTGTGGTGATCATTTTATAATATATAAAAAATGTTGAATCACTATGCTGTACCCCTAAAACTAATGTAATATTGTATGTCAATTATAGTTCAATGATAAATAAACAAATATTGCCACTGGAACTTGTACAGTCTTAGCTGAATTATACTTTCAGTTCTGCTATGGATTATACATTTTTTTATTCTATTAAAATGTTTCCATGACTAAAATGAAAATGAGAGAAAAATATTTGACCATGGCCACATGATATGCCACATATCTGTGAATATCTGCATGCTTTCAGACATCATTTGCATACTTACTATTTTATAATTAAAACATGTTTTGAAACAGATCATAATCTGTATAGCAAACCTAAAAGATCTAAGCTCTTCTTCCAGGCTTGCTAAGGTATGTTTTAGTCAGATTTTTTGAGGACCTTAACAAAGTACAATCTCCACGCTTTGCTCTCTTTAAGGCATGTAGCACTTCAGGCAGATAACAAATCATCTGGCATCAACTGTCTGTTCTAACTACATTATATGCAAAAAAAGAAGGAAAAATATCCCTTCATATCTCCTGTGTAAATTCAGATCTCACTACTAGAGACTCATTCTTCCCATTGTCAGTTGAATTCTCTGTCAAGTCTCCAAGCGAGTGAGCCTTATATCAAGGTGGCTAAGAAGTTTTATATTCACTAGTTTAGTGCCTTTGATCTTTGTCTCTAATTGGAAGAGAAACTTTTAAGATTACCTGAGCTCCAAAGGTTATTTTGGTATACAACGCTAGGGATGATCACTGTGTGGTAGAAAATTACAAAAGAGATATCACTGGAGCACCTGTGTTGGTTAAGTGTCTGACTCTTGGTTTTGGCTCTGGTCATGATGTCAGGGTCATGGGATCGAGCCCCATGTCAGACTCCGTACTCACTGGGGAATCTGCTTGAGATTTCTCTCCCTCGCTCTCTCCCTCTGCCCTTCCCCCTACTTGTGCACTCTCTCTCTCTCTCTCTTTCTGTCTCCCTCTCTCTCTTTCTAAAATAAATAAATTTACTAAAAACAAACAAAAAAGATACCATTGTTGGGGCTTCAACATTAGTGGTGTTTCTTTATTTATATTCCTGTGCCTGCTTTTTCAGGGTTCTATTTTTTTACTTTTTTAGAGTTCTATTGTTTGAAAATGGACCTAAGATTCAAATGCTTTATCTTTTGATAGAGTTTTTACTGCAATTGCTTATGGAGCTATGGCCATTGGAGAAACACTTGTTTTGGCACCTGAATATTCGAGAGCCAAATCTGGGGCTGCACATCTGTTTGCTTTGCTGGAAAAGAAACCAACTATAGACAGCTATAGTCAAGAAGGGAAAAAACCAGTAAGCACAAATATGATTTTAAATGTCCACATTATTAATTATACACATGAATGCTTTCTATATAGAGACTTAAATGAAGGTATTATTTGATAACTTTGCAAAAGATAGTGCTATAAAGAATTAAAAACTTGTATAAAATAACTGTTATGGCTACAGAGAAAGGGGATCTTGTCTTAAGCAAATTTTCACCTCTACTACTAAAACATATACATATTTTATCTTAAAAAATATACTTCTAGCTTATTTGCCTGACGCCTTGAGAATGTTCTTGAACAAAGAATTGATTTATATATTTAATTTTATTTAGACAGCTGAAGCTTTGGCTGGATGTATTGGATGAAGTCTTGGATGAAGATTTGCATTAGAGTTAATTCATTTTTTTCTCTGATAATTCATACAAAGTGAATAATGCCTGCTGTTTCGATACCATATTTTATGGGAAAATATATCTGCAATAAGAAGAGGGAAAAAAAGGAACTATATTTATTAAATTCACAATACACAGACACACGTTTAACCACAAACTCTAAAAGACCATGAATATTAAAAGAGAAATAATAGTGAGATTGTATAATTTCAAAACAAGCCTCTTAATAGTATCTTATACATTAAATATATATTCAATTTTAAGACTTATCAAGACAGTTTAAATTTAAAAGTAAGAATAGCCATTAGGTATATATTTAGAAGAAATTTTACATTAAAATTGTTTCCCCATATAATTAAAATTATATCCCCCAAAATTATCATTTCTTTCTTTTGACAACAGAGTATCATTATCAAACATTTTTTGATGCTCTTGTCCTCCACCTACCCCTGCCTGCTGCCTGTATGCTGGGTTCAGAATATGCTGAGCATGACTATTAAACCAGACTATTTCAAATGAAATTGAATGAGGGCAAGCAAACATGAAGTTCAAAAGAATCCATTTGAACAGTAGATTTATATGTATGATAGCTTAAAATTGTATATTATCCCTAAAGCTGCCTAATTATTAAAAGGAATGCCAGCCCTTAGTTACAGAAATAAAAAGATCTTGAAATTCTCAAAATAAAATGCTCAATGATGCATCATAGTCAAAATAAGATTTCATATTTGTCTTTTAGAAAGTAAAGGATATAGAAAACTTTTCTTTAATCTTACGATTTAGATGTATAATAACATTGCTACTCATTTCTCTCAGAACATTACAGTAAAGGGATTGAGTATCTCATAGATAAATGTCTTCATAGAACTACATTACATGGCATGGAATATGGAAATGTTTCTTATAAAGACTATAAAATTAATTTATTTAATATACAAATACTTCTAAATATCACTCCCTGTGCTTTTAAAAATTAAAATCTGGGAAAGCAAAACTGGCAAATGTTGATAATTATTGCAGCTGGGAGATAGTCCATTACATTTTTCTCTCTCTGCTTTTGTAGATGTTTGAAATTTTCCATAATAAAATGTTTAAAATAGGGTTGCCTGGGTGGCTCAGTCAGTTAAGTGTCTGCCTTTGGCTCAGGTCGTGATCTTGATGTCCTGGAATTGAGCCCCAAGTCAGTCTCCCTGCTCAGTGGGGAGTCTCCTTCTCCCTCTGCCCCTCCCCCTGCTCGAGCTCGCTCTTTCTCTTTCAAAAAAATAAGTAATCTTGTAAAAAAATGTTTAAAATAGTAAGAATAAATTTTAAAATGTATTAAAGTCTAGTAGTGTAAAATCTCTCTATGCCTTTTCCAAAGGCACAGAGCGTACACAAAAATAATGCACTCTTCATTATTCTGTAGTTTCTGGGTTGATTTTGTTAAACATTTTTGCATAAATAATATTCATTTCAGGGAAAAGCAGAAAGCACTGAATAAGCTAAAAATAAGCTACTACAGCACTTAACATTTTGGCATATATCCTAACATTTCTTTCTTTTGACAACAGAGTATCATTATCAAACATTTTTTGATGCTCTTGTCCTCCACCTACCCCTGCCTGCTGCCTATATGCTGGGTTCAGAATATGCTGAGCATGACTATTAAACCAGACTATTTCAAATGAAATTGAATGAGGGCAAGCAAACATGAAGTTCAAAAGAATCCAAAATCTTAGAACCAAATATGTAAAGGGAAAGTTAATAATTTAGTGATAGGTCTGGACTTTTGTA
Organism: Callorhinus ursinus; assembly: GCF_003265705.2. Lineage (NCBI taxonomy): Eukaryota > Metazoa > Chordata > Mammalia > Carnivora > Otariidae > Callorhinus > Callorhinus ursinus. Next base: position 37,282,684 of record NW_027397074.1, read on the forward strand.
AACATCCCTGGTATATATTAAGTATTGGTTTACAAATTATCAAAAGAGATTGAAGCATAGAGAGAAAAATAAACTTTTAGGCATCACTGCCAAATAATGATCAATTGAAAACAAAGATAAGCCCAAATTCAAAGCATAATATATATTAACTGTAAGACATGGTCCAACTTAGAAAAATAACATTTATACATATAGTTTATGAGGACCCCAGCTATTCCGAATTAAGCAATAAAGGTCTATAAAAGACAAACTAAATTTTTAAAGATATATACAATTATTCAGAACATTTGGTCAAACAGCTAGTCTGCAGATTAGACTATGTCTAGGTAGTGAAACCAAAGGAAACAAGTGCTTTTTAGGAAGTTGGTGAAGTCCAGTGATGGAGACAAGAAGTACAGATGTAAAAATCTAAACAAAAGTGACAGAAATGATCATGCAGTCAACAGCTCTATAGAGAGGAATACTGTTTAAAATAAAATGGTTGTGGAAATACGCATAATTTTCAGGAAACACTCAGCCAATGTGCTATAATGTGTTACAATCTTTTTAAGTTATCATTCTAAACCCTGCCAACTTTCTTTCGCAGGATACATGTGAAGGGAATATAGAGTTTCGAGAGGTCTCTTTTTTCTATCCATGTCGCCAGGATGTTCTCATCCTTTGTGGCTTATCCCTCAGTATTGAGAAAGGGAAGACAGTAGCATTTGTTGGGAGCAGTGGCTGTGGAAAAAGCACTTCTATCCAACTTCTGCAGAGATTTTATGATCCTGTGCAAGGACAAGTGGTAAGACTGATTTTAAGTACTGCTTATCTAGGGTTTAGTGGTGCTATTCTTAAACATTCCCTTGGGCTTAATCATCCTTACCGGTTTGAATAGGGCAAACACTGCAGTACTTTAAAAAAAAAAAAAAAAAAAAAACTCTCTCCCTTAACTAAGCGGACAAGCAAACCAATAACAAAAATGATGGATAGGGCTTTGAGGCTAAATACAAAATACAAAGACTCAAAGATTCTTCAGTCATGATGGTGACAGAAATTTTGATCTTAAATTGAAGACAACACAAACAAATGGAAAGATATGCCATGCTCATCAATTGGAAGAACAAATATTGTTAAAATGTCTGTACTACCCAAAACAATCTATGGATTTAATGCAATGTCTATCAAAATACCAACAGCATTTTCCACAAAGCTGTTAAAACAATCCTAAAATTTGTATGGAACCACAAAAGACCCCAAATAGCCCAAACAATCTTTAAAAAAAAAAGAAGAGCAAAGCTGGAGGCATCACAATTCCAGACCTCAAGTTATATTACAAAGTTGTAGTAATCAAAACAGTATGGTACTGGCACAAAAACAGACGCATAGATCAATGGAACATAATACAGAGTCCAGAAATAAAGCCACACCTTTGACAAAAGAATATAGAATAGGGAAAAGACAGTCTCTTCAATAAATGTGCTAGGAAAACTGGACAGTTACATGCAAAAGGATGAAACTGGACCACTTTCTAACATACATAAAACAACTCAAAGTAGATTACCTGCATGTGAGACCTAAAACTACAACAGTCCTAGAAGAGAACAGAGGCAGTAATTTCTCTGACATTGGCTATAGCCAACATTTTTGTAAATATATCATCTAAGGCAAGGGAAATGAAAGCAAAAATAAACTCTTGGGACTACATCAAAATAAGCTTTTGCACAGTGAAGGAAAACAACAAAATAAAAAGGCAGCCTACTGAATGGGAGAAGATATTTGCAAATAATATCTCCAGTAAAGGGTTAATGTCCAAAATATATAAAGAACTTCTACAACTCGATACCAAAAAGAAAAAAAAAATCCAATTTAAAAATGGGCAGAGGACCTGAAGAGATATTTTTCCAAAGACATACAGATAGCCAACAACACATTAAAAAGGTGGTCAACATCACTAGTCATCAGGGAAATGTAAATTAAAACCACAATGAGATATCACCTTATACCTGTCAGAATGACTAGAATCAAAAAGATAAAAAATAACATGTTGGCAAGAATGTGGAGGAAAATGAACCCTCATGCACTGTTGGTAGGGATGTAAATTGATATAGCCACTGTGGAAAAGAATATGAAGGTCCCCCAAAAAATTATAAATAGAAATACCATATGATCCAATAATTCCACTACTGGATATTTACCCAAAGAAAATGAAAACACTAATTTGAAAAGATATGTGCACCACTGTGTTTATTGCAGCATTATTTATAATACCAAGATATGGAAGCAAACTAAGTGTCCATTGATAGACAAATGGATAAGGAAGACGTGATAATATATATATATATATATATATATATATATGCAATGGAATATAACTCAGCCATAAAAAAAGATGAGATCTTGCTATTTGTGACAACATGGATGGACCTAGAGTGTATTATGTTAAGTGAAGTAAGTCAGACTGAGAAAGACAAATACCATATGATTTCACTCATATGTGAAATCTAAAAAACAAAACAAATGAATAAACAAATAAACTAGCAGAATTAGACCTATAAACACAGAGGAACAAACAGATAGTAGCCAGAGGGAAGGAGGGGGATGGGTAGAATGGATGAAGCGGGGTATGTGGGAGATAGAGGCTTCCAGTTATGGAATGAATAAGTCACAAGAATAAAGGGCACAACGTAGGAAATATGGCCGGTAATACTGTACTAGCCTTGAATGGTGACAGATGGTAGCTACACTTGTGGTGAGCACGGCATAATGTATAGAGAAGTGGAATCACTATATTGCACACCTGAAACTAATGTGACATTGGGTGTCAACTAGACTCAAATTTTTTTAAAAATTTAAAAAAAATTAAGTCTACAAATGAGAAATTTTAAGAAAAAAAGAAATTTGATCTTACAAGATACGGAATTCTTGTAGAGGAGGGTTCCGATATCTGTATCTAGGCTCTTTCTTTATCCTCTTGGTTTAAGACAGAGATCAATGTCCTCTGCCGCCCTGATTCAGGCTTCCTACTACTCCCACTGGCCTTCTCCGCCCACCAACTCTCAAACTTTTAAGCATGGTTAGGGCTTACCTAAATCAGCTCCGTTAAGTCCTGCATCCTGATCTCAGAAAAGATGCAGCCTCTTTCTCCTTAGAATCCCAGTGACTTTTTCTCACCTGGCACCTTTCTTACTCTTCCTTACATTCAGGTTTTCAATATCCTCTCCCCCCAACCAGCACCATATCACATACACACACACACACGCCATCCTGTTCTGCCTCCACCTCCCCACAAAAAATCCTAAGCCCCTGAAAGTCAAAGACTGTCATATTCATCCTCATTCTCCTGCAGTTTACAGGGTGTTTTTTTTTCCCCCCATCACAGATTCTCAATGACTATTTGCAAAACAAAATGGTCCAGAATGGCTCCCTGTTACCAGTGGTAACACTGAGTTAACACTTAGTCCAAAATTAGGTAACAATCATCTATTTGCACATAACATAGCACATCCCTCCTTTAAACCTTCCAATGATTTCCTACCACAGTTAGAATAAAACAGAGTCCATTCCATCAATCATGGTCCTTCATGATCTGGTTCCTGCCTCTCTCTCCAAACTCCCCACCTTAGATACTGTGTGTTGTCTCACTGGCTTCTTTGTGTTCTTTAAACTCACTTAATGGCCTTCATTCTTGCTGTTTCCCTGATTGGAATTTTCTCGCTCTAACCTCTTTGCTGATTCCTTATCATTCAAGTCTCAATCTAAATGCTACTTCCTTAGGTAGGGTTTCTTAGATTACTCTGTAGAAAATAACACATTCACCAACCTGCTTCCCACTTCCTCCCCACATCCTCAGTCACTCTCAATCCCATTATCCTGTTTTCATAACACTTTCTTTTTTGAGTTGCTTATTTGTTAGTGTGTTTATTGCCTGCCTGTCTCCACTAGAATATAAGCTGCAGGAGGGCAAGAGCTTTGTCTTGCTTACCACTATTTCCCTGATAGCTGAAGAGTCCCCATCAGCTAGTAGGTATCCTCATCAAATGCCAGTTGAATGTTGTTATATGTTCATGTGAATAAGCATGGTTGTGTACAAAGTGACATACCTCTATATGTGGACTATTATATCAGTCTACACCTTCTGTCTCTGGGCTTTAATAAAGTGGGGTCCTATTACAGTAGAGGTTGTTCATTTTCCATCTGACTTCAGCACAAAGCACCAGGCTTTACTCTAGACTTTACTCCAGGCAAGTCTCTAGACTATGTGGCTGTTCGTAGAAATGTCAAGTAAGTTTAGGAGTTGGCATTTTAGTCAGTTACACTCTGCTTCTGTACAGTACGATTTACGATCCATCCTTGGATAGCATTTTACTGTGAGGTAGCTTGAATTCCTACCCTTCTTGTTATAATTTGTATATGTTTGAATATAGTGAACTGTAACATGATACAGTTATTGGATCTTCACATACCATTCTCCATTTTGCTTTTGGCAGCTCTTTGATGGTGTGGATGCAAAGGAATTGAATGTACAATGGCTCCGTTCCCAAATAGCAACTGTTTCTCAAGAGCCTGTACTCTTCAACTGTAGCATTGCTGACAACATTGCCTATGGTGATAACAGCCGAGTTGTGCCATTAGATGAAATAAAAGAAGTAGCAAATGCAGCAAATATTCATTCTTTTATTGAGGGTCTCCCTGAGGTAAGAAAAATATCTGAAATCTTGAATTACAAAGCTGCCACGTAAGCCTAAGTGCTTTTATGTGCTACTTGAATTATACAATTTATTTATTGCTAGCATCTAATATAAAGTTATATGTAAAAAGCAAAGATTGAGATGTTTCTGGGACTAGTTTTTCCAAAACCAAACTGTATTCGCTGAATATTAATTGATTTGATTGATTTGATTCTTTACCTTTTATCCATATACACTCTACTCATGTCTACACCACCATCATCCCCCCACCCCTGGACCACTCCAGTAGCATCTTAGTCTATCTTCCTGCTGCCGGTCTGCCCCATTGTAATTCTTCTTCCTCACGCTAACTAGGGGGATCTTTTAAAAACATAAATTAGATTCTGTCCCTTCCTGTTTAAAACTTCCTAATGGCATCCCTTTGCACTTAGAATAATGTTCAAATTTCTTATGTGGCTGGCAAAGCTTTCTGTGATCTGGTCCTGCTTGCCTCTCCAGTTCCTTCCTTACCATATGCTCATTCTCCTCCAGCCACACTGTCCTCTTTTCTGTCTCATGAACACACCAAGTTTTTCCCTACCTCAGGACATTTACACTTGCTGTAAATGTTTCTTCAGCCAGCACCGCCCTTCTTCTGGCTCTTTGCAGAGCCAGCTCCTTAACTTTCGAGCTCCTTGAAATATCATCTTTGCCAAGACCCTCCATGGCCACCTTACTTAGAAGAGTCCCCACCACTCCTGTCACCTACCACATATTCATAACATTTGACTTTTAAATTGTTTGTTATCTTTCATTATTTTTGTTGTCCTATTTCCCAGATTTACCCAAAACTACATTTTGCAGAGACTCAGTGTGCTTTTTTCAATAAACTTTGGAAACCAAGATGATGTTATTTCCTAAAAGAAAGAATGACTTGTTTCTCAGCGTTTTTAACTTTAGTTTACCTTCATATCACCATTACCGAAAAAAAAATATGTAGAACCATAAAGAAATCTGGTGCCAAAATATCATTTTGGAATAGGACATCGGACATCACATCTAGCAGCAATGTAAATGATCATTTGTTGTAGTGAGGAAAAGAGAGGGAGTTGGGAGATGATTTAGGAGCTATTTCCAATGTTATGAGTGCCTGAATTAGTAATTATAAAGTGAAATAAAACAAGGAAAAGGATTTAAAAGATATTGGAAAAGTGGAATTACCAAGACGTGGCTCAGGAATGTCTGTGAAAAGTGAGCAAGAAAGTGCATGATACACTGGACAGCCTGCTGGAATAAAAGCACACAGAGTGTGTGATGAGCTTACAAAGAAAGGAATGACAAATTCTTTAGGAGCTCAGAGAAAATCACACAGAAGATGTTGTTTTAAACCAGATTTTGAAGAATGAGTAGGAGTTCCCCAGGCAGAGAGGAGACAAATCCATACTTAGAAGACAGAATAAGCTCACATGGAAACATATACATGTGAAAGAGTTTCAGGTGTTTGGAAGGAAATAAATTTAAAATCCTGAGCATAAGGCATAAATTGGGGAATTGAGAAGAGGCCAAAACATGACCAGAGACTAAATGTGAAGTTTCTGATATATTAGGCTAAGAAGTTTGGACTCTGTCTTATTGGAAATAGGAAACCACTAGACAGTTTTAGGCAAAGAAATAATGTGATCAAATTTTAAAGCAAAAAATTGCTGCTGAAATTCAGCCTCTTGTTTGCTCATCCAGGAGGCACTGTGGCCTTTGTGGTAATGGCAGAGATTGGCATTAAAAGGACATGCCCTGGTGCTTTACAACATTCTGGATGAGAGCAATGCAGGTCCACATTTTCTGTTCTCCAGTTCCAATTTCCAAAAGCTGTTAAACTCCATCCCTTACACACAAATTTTGTATGTTTGGTGCAAACTTATTTTGTGGCCAAAATGTTGTGAAGCCATATATAGTCTTTATTAATCCTACTTAGAATGAATAATCAAATATTTCTGTACAAATATTCATATGTTTGATTACCACTTGCTTCCCCAGAACTTCTGGGGGTGTTATTATATATCACATACTAAATATATATTATAGTATATACAATTTGTGGTATATTTTCTTCTAAAGTCAAACAAAAAAGGGGCACTTGGCTGGCTCAGTTGGTAGAGCATGTGACTCTTGATCTCAGGGTTGTGAGTTCAAGCCCCACACTGGGTATAGAGATTACAAAATAAATAACGTCAAACAGGTTGTTTTTTTTTTTTTTTTTTTTTTTTTGAGAGAGAGAGAGCGGAAGGGAGGGGCAGAGCAGGAGAGAGAATCTTAAGCACAGAGCCCAACAAGGGGCTCGATCTCACAACCCTGAGATCATAACCTGAGCCGAAATCAAGAGTCAGAAGCTTAACTAAGTGAGCCATACAGGCGCCCCCCAAAAAAGAATTCTTAAGCAGATATAGACCTAAGCGTTTCTGGTAAGGGATTGTGGACCTGACTGGCAACTCAAACTCAGAGGGTGAATAGCAAGGCATCAATTTGGAGAATGCTAAGGGTAACATCTATACTATATACCATGGAGATGACCTGCAGACATCCAGAAATACCTGCCTAGGAGGGGAGTTGAAGCAACACCACCTTGGTCTTGAGGATCCTCTGAGAAATTTACCAGGTATAGATGCAGCTCTCAGTCAGGATACATCATGGCTCCTTGAATAAGACTTCAACCACTGAAACTACCCTAAATTTCTCTCCAGGGTTTGCAGGGATTCTCTAGAATACAGTTGGTTTAGGATTAGATTTTCTGATGTTCTCTCCAGAACCCAATTGGCTTTTAGCCCCAGGTTCATATTGAGGAGTCATTATTCCTTAAGCATGTCATAAACAGGTTGCATATTTCAGGACACTCACCATCCATCCCAGTGTTTGCCAGAAAATTGATATAGATTTTCAGTTTAAACAGCAGAATGAGGGGCGCCTGGGTGGCTCAATTGGTTAAGCATTGGCTCAGGTCATGATCTCAGGGGACTGGGATGGAGCCCTCCTGAGTTGAGTCAGACTCCCTGCTCAGCGGGGAGCCTGCTTCTCCCTCTCCCTCTACTTCTGCTACTGCAGACTTCTGCTGCTACTTCCTCTGCTTGTGCGCTCTCTCTCTTTCTCATAAAAATAAATAAAATATTTAAACAGGAAAATGAAACTCTGTAGTTCTTTTTTTTAAAGCTTTTATTCATTTATTTATTTGAAAGAGGGCACATGAGCATGAGCAGGGGGAGGGGCAGAGGGAGAAGCAGGCTGTCCACTGAGCAGGGAGCCCAATGCTGGGCTGGATCCCAAGACTCCAGGATCATGACCCAAGCTGAAGGCAGACGCTTAACTGACTGAGCCACCCAGGTGCCCCTGTGATTCTTCATTAAAAAATGAAAACCTTCACTCTAAGTATCTGCAAATGTTTTTAGGTTGGTATTGAGACAATGTGTACATTGACATTTATAATCTGTTCTGCTTAATGATGGACAAAAACATCTGAATTTAATCTTCATCCAATTCATTCTTGATGCTAAGATCTTCCTGCAATCCAGAGAAGGCCAAGAAATGCAAAGTGATTTCTAAGCTAGTATTGTTATCTTCTTCAGCTACACTAGAACAACCCATGTACAATTTAAGCTAGACTGGCAGGAAGAGCTATAAACCATTATCATTTCCACCCAATCCTCTCTCAGTTTTTGGTTTAGGGTTGGATTCTCTAATTTGGACGGGAACTTTGTGGTGTGTGGAAATGAATGACATAGTTTTATCTGATTATCCTGCCCCGTGATTCCAAATTTAATAAAATGTATTTTAGAAGGAAGGGGCCCAGTGTGCTGGCAGTCCTAGATAAAAGCACAGAGGAGATAAAAGTCTGTTTTTTTTGGAGAGCATTCACTTCAGAGAAGACACTTTTACTGGTCTTTAGTAACTCAGACACCATTGTTTTATATAAAGCAAACAACTGTGCATTTTAAATTGAAAAATGAACTCTGAGGTGAAGTAGACACATTTATCATAAGGCTGTGTGACAGGCTCTCTCGATACCCACTCCGCCCAAATGGTACCCCTTGAAGGCAGTCAGATGTGGAGGGAAAGGCAATTAATTCAAGCTTCTCTAAGTCACTAAGACAAACAGCATATTAATCACATGCTGCATCTTCTCTATGATGCTGCTACAGGATCCACCTTTACAAGGTTGTATACTTAGACTTGCTTTCCCAGTGGAATCAATCCATCCACACATTCTTGTCTAGATATCAATAGTATATATTTGTTAGACAATTGTCAAGGGGTACTAGAAAGCAGTGTGAAACCTTGGAGGGAAGTAGAGTCAATGGGACAATCTAGAAGGCAAGTGGGAGCCTGCTTGTACCAACTGAACTGACTGGTCATGATTTAGCAGACTACAACAGCTTCAGGATACTCCTCCAGCAGTTTCTTTATTCTTCTGTGGAGGAAAACACTGGAGAAAAGGTCACTAGTAAGTAGGAGGGCCACGGAAACATTGGGAGTGCTAAATGTCACTATTATGGCCTGAAAAGATGAACGGACTGTCTACAGACACCAACCTAATTTACTGCTAGGAAGATACCTGCGGGACGGAGAACAGGATCCCAGTCCCTGGAGAGATGTGCCCCTAGAGTCTGGTGAGAGCCAGAGTGAAGAAACCCAATGATTTCCTTGTTTTTATATACTTTAAATCATTTTGACCTGAAAATAGAAGGTAATAGAATTTAATGCAAAAAGATTTGTGTTTACTGGGAATATTCGCCAGTAATTTTTTTCTTATGCTTTAATTCAAACAATCCCTTTGTAGAAGCCTAATGGCAAAGGTCTGCTGTTTGTTGATCTGTGTAGATATGTAAATGAGATGGTAGTGTTTACTGCTGGTTTAGCGTTTATTTGCAACAGAGCTCAAGAATAGATTTCAGCACTTGTTGGGACACAAATTTTCAAGAGTAGCAAAATTTGAAATATTTAGATGGTTCTCGCCCACAGTTGCCATGCTAATTTAAATAACCAAGCCTTGCTTTCTTAATTGCATGTTCCTGTAATAGAAATACAACACACAAGTTGGACTCAAAGGAACACTGCTTTCTGGAGGCCAGAAACAAAGACTAGCTATCGCAAGGGCTCTTCTCCGGAAACCAAAAATTTTACTGTTGGATGAGGCCACTTCAGCCCTTGATAATGAGAATGAAAAGGTAACTTTCTCTTATTTCATCTCAGAATATTATATCAAATAAAAGAGTGGAGTATTGTGGAAGAAATCAAGGTCAGTTTGGGGCAAGAAAGACCTGGAGAGAATTGTAATCATAGGGTCACAAAGTTCTAATTAAGGTTTTGGCCTTTAAAAAAAAAAAGATAGAGACTGGTGGGTAGGTGGGAGGGAGTTTGGGACACAGGGCATCTTATGTTCTAGAAATGTTTTCTCACTTGATTTATCAGAAAGGCCCAATTCTTGAAATGTTTCTCCAGTCAAGGAAAAAGCCCAAGAAAAATAACTTTCCTATTTATCATTATGTTTATGATACCAAACAAATTAATAAGGCAATCTGCATGCATAAAAGAGTAATCTACACTGCAGTGTCAGAGCCTGCTAGTTACTCCATCTTCTATAGACAGTTAGCTCTGTTTGAGAAGAAAACAAGGGAAAAAAGAGACTGACAATAGACCTACACTGCAGGCTCCTTCAGATGTTTAATTTTGCTATGTCCTTGTGCTCTAATGGTTTCTTGCACACAGTAGGCACTTATTTGTTAAATGAACATTGGTAATTTACCAAGTGCCCGTTATATGCTATTATCTCAATCCTCACAACTTGATGAATTAGTTTGTTTTATTAGCCATGTGCGTTTTATAGGTTAGCATACTAAGGCTTAGAAAAGTTAAGTAACTTCCCTGAATTTTAATAGAGGGTGTCTGATCTTAGAGCTTATGTGATTAAACATCACACAATTGCTATTTGTAAATGATTATCATTCTTGACTTCTAAGGAGACAGTGTGTTAATGAAAGAAAAAACATGATTTTTTGAATCAAACATACCTGAGCTGTAATCCTGGATTCATCAATTACTAGCGGTATGACCTTGGTCAAGTGACCTGGACTTTTCGAATCTCAGTTTATTCATCACAAAAAAAAAATATCCCCTACCTTATGGGGTTATTGCAGGGACTTAAATTAGATATCCATCATTGGGATGAATATTTTATATATTCAACAAATATTGGTTTTCAGCCTCCACTCTCATTTCTCCTGTACCTTATAACCCATCATAGCTGAGACTTTAGCCAGAATAATTTTATAGCTAAATTCTACCAAAATAAATAAATAAATACTATGAGAAGAAATGAAGTAAGTAAATTAGACATTCTACTTAGGTGTGGAAATACTACTTTCTGACTCTTCAGTTTGGAACCACCTAGTTACATACAGACAACCACCTCATTTTTATTATCACAAAAGCTTTTCTATTTAGAAGTCTAAATGTGTCTATAATTACTTTTTCTAGATTTCTATTGAGTATGGTGAGTATTTCACAAAGCAGGGCAGTTGCTTTTGGGGATAAGCAAATACACAAAGAATGTTACTAGATTACCTTTACCAATTTGATTTGGGTAAGTTTATTAGCATCTAAGTCAAGCTAGCAATCACAGGTCCTTTTCTCTTCCAGGTGGTTCAGTATGCCCTCAATAAGGCCAGAAAGGGGAGGACTTGCCTAGTGGTTGCTCACAGACTCTCCACAATACAGAATGCAGATCTGATAGTGGTCCTGCACAATGGGAAAATAAAGGAACAGGGAACTCATCAAGAACTCCTGAGAAATCGAGATATATATTTTAAATTAGTAAATGCACAGTCAGTGCAGTGATGCTGTTGGAGTTAGCACATATTTTATCTTTGTGTAATGCAAAGAAAGTACTTAGTAATTATTTGGCATGCTTTGATCTCTTTTGTTACATGTATCAATATCTAGAATCACGCTATTCAAGTACAGACATGTTCTATGTACACAACATCTTCTCTTCAGATTTTTTAAAGGAAACAAAATTTGCTAAACTCATGTGAGATAATGCCTGCTTCTCTCCTTTGTAAAAATGTTCTGACCCATGTGTTTGTAAAGCAGTTTCCTACAAAATGAATCTGTTTTCCTGTCAACTTCGGCTATAAAATTGGGAATATATTCCAAGAGAGAAAAATTATCCAACTAACTAAATTGAAAGATTTTAGTAAAGAGAGAGATGTAATTGAAGCTGAATGATTTTACCTTGGAGCTTCCAGCATTTTGTGACACATATTAAAGCACTTTGAGCAAGTCCTATTCTTCAGACCATAGGACTTTCTCATAATCTCTCTCTTAATATTTCTTTTAATGAATATCCAGTGCTTCCCAAAATTCAGTTATATCCCTTTATTAGGGGGATAGGGAGGATTACAATGTAAAATTTCTGTCACAATTACATAGTTATCTTCCAATTTACCAGTAAGTGAAATGCCTCACATGATCCATCTGGAAGATTTCATTATTCCAAGCTTTAGGTTTTGCAGAATTACAGGCATATTTGTGTATGAACACTTACTTACTTAAAATAAGAGTTAGTTTTATTATTGGGCGCCTGGGTGGCTCAGTTGGTTAAGCGACTGCCTTCGGCTCAGGTCATGATCCTGGAGTCCCGGGATCGAGTCCCGCATCGGGCTCCCTGCTCAGTGGGGAGTCTGCTTCTCCCTCTGACCCTCTTCGCTCTCGTGCTATCTCTCATTCTCTCCCTCTCAAATAAATAAATAAAATCTTTAAAAAAAAAAAAAAGAGTTAGTTTTATTATTGGTGAAAATTTTAAAAAGCCATCTTCTATTATTCAATCAAGTAATTTGTTTAAATTTTACATGTACTTTATTTTATGTAATATATTATCTACAAGTTCAGTGTAAATAATATTGGTAAACTGAGTCATATTTTCCACTTACTTAAATATGTAATTTCATCTAGTGATATTATCTCTATTTTTAATTGTATCTTTTTCCACTTACAGTGACACAGCCAGCTTCTCTATAAAGTATACTCGGCCAATAATCAGAAATATTGTGAAAAAAAACTAAAACCATTTGTGCATATGCCACTTTTTTTAAATGGAAAATAAAAATAGGAGTGGGGGTTGAGAACGGATTTATTGTTTAGAAGCATTAACACTGAAAGCCTATGGCTACTTTTTTTATTTATTTTAATTCAACTTAATTAACATATACTGTATTATTAGTCTCAGAGGTAGAATTTAGTGATTCATCAGTTGCATACAACACCCAGTGCTCATTCCATCAAGTGTTCTCCTTAATGTCCATCACCCAATTAACCCATCCCCCCAACCACCTCCCCTCCAGCAGCTCTCAGTTTGTTTCCTGTAGTTAAGAGTCTCTTATGATTTGCCTCCCTCTCTGTTTTTGTCTTATTTTTCTTTCCCTTACCCTGTGTTCATCTGTTTTGTTTCATAAGTTCCATATATGAGTGAAATCAAATGGTATTCATCTTTCTCTGACTGACTTATTTTACTTGGCATAATACCCTCCAGTTCCATCCACATTGTTGCAAATGGCAAGATTTCATTCTTTTTGATGGCTGAGTAATATTTCATTATATATATAAATATGATATATATATATATTCTTTAGCCATTCATGTCTCCATGGACATCTGGACTCTTTCCATAGTTTGGCTATTGTGGACATTGCCGCTATAAACATTGGGGTGCATGTGCCCCTTCAAACCATTATGCTTGTAGCCTTTGGATAAATACCTAGTAGTACAAATGCTGGGTCGTAGGGTAGCTCTATTTTTAACTTCTTGAGGAACCTCCCTACTGTTTTCCAGAGTGGCTGCATCAGTTTGCATTCCTACCAAGAGTGTAAGAGGGTTCCCCTTTCTCCACATCCTCACCAACATCTGTTGTTTCCTGAGTTATTAATTTTAGCCATTCTAACCAGTATGAGGTGATATCTCATTGTGGTTTTTATTTGTATTTCCCTGATGCTGAGTGATGTTGAGCATCTTTTCATGTGTCTCTTGGCCATTTGTATGTCTTCTTGGAGAGAAATACCTGTTCATGTCTTTTGTTGTGGCTACTTTGCTATTATACATGGATGTAGAGGTCTCGGTGGTTTCTGTTTCCAGAGTAGGGAGGGCAGGAGGAAAAGCATAGTACTGTATGGTTTTGCTTAAAAACCTCAGAGCAGAAGAACCTCAGGCTCCAATTCTGTAATCCCTCCTAGATTAGCAAACACAGGCATACCTCATTTTATAGAGTTTTGTTATTGCACTTCATTATTGCAATTCAACTTTTAAAGTAGTCTCCACACCCAATGTGAGCCTTGAACTCACAGCCCTGAGATCAAGAGTCATATGCTCTACCAACTGAGCTAGCCAGGTACCCCTCGATACTGCATTTTTTACAAATTGAAGATTTGTGGCAATCCTGCATTTAGCAAGTCTATCAGTGCCATTTTTTAATAGCATTTGCTCACTTCCTGTCTCTGTGTCACATTTTTGTAATTCTCAAAACATTTCAAACTTTTTCATCATTATTATTATTATATTTGTTATGGTAATCTGTGATCAGTGATCTTTGATGTTGCTATTGTAATTGTTTTGGGTCACCAAAAACTACACACATTAAGATGGTGAATTTAATTGATAGATGTGTGTGTGTTCTAACTGCCTCACCTGCTGGCCATTGCCCTATCTCTTTCCCTCTCCTCAAGCCCCCCTATTCCCTGAGACACAATAATGAAATTAGGCCAATAACCCTACAATGCCATAAGTGTTCAAGTGAAAGGAAGAGTCACCCATGTCTCACTCTAAACCAAAAGCTGGAAATGATCAAGCTTAATGAAGAAGGCATGTCGAAGGCTAAGATAGGCCAAAAGCTAGGCCTCTTGCACCAGTTAGCCAAATTGGAAATGCAAAGGAAAAGTTCTTGAAGGAAATTAAAAGTTGTACTCCAATGAACACACAAAAGATGATAAAAAAGTGAAACAGATTGGGCGCCTGGGTGGCTCAGTTGGTTAAGCGACTGCCTTCAGCTCAGGTCATGATCCTAGAATCCCGGGATCGAGTCCCGCATCGGGCTACCTGCTCGGCAGGGAGTCTGTTTCTCCCTCTGACCCTCTTCCCTCTCGTGCTCTCTCTCATTCTCTCTATCTCAAATAAATAAATAAAATCTTCAAAAAAAATGAAACAGATTTATGGAGGAAATTTTGTGTTCTGGATAAAGGATCACACCAGCTACAACATCCCCTTAAACCAAAGCCTAATCCAGAGCAAGGTCCTAATTCTCTTCAATTCTGTGAAGTCTGAGGAAGCTGCAGAAGAAGTTTGAAACTAGCAGAGGTTGGTTCATGAGGCTTAAGAAAAGAGGCCATCTCTATAACATAAAAGTGCAAGGTGAGGGGTGTCTGGGTGGCCCCGTTGGTTAAGTGTCTGACTCTTGCTTTTGGCTCAGGTCATGATCTCAGAGTCGTGACATCAAGCCCTGCATCGGGCTCCATGAGATTCTCTCTCTCCCTGTCCCTCTGCCCTTCCCCTGTTCCCTCCTTCTCTCTTTCTCTCTCTCAAAAAAAAAAAAAAAAAAGCAAGGTGAAACAGCAAGTGCTGCTATAAATGTGCAGCAAGTTACCCAGAAGATCTAGCTCAGATAATTAATGAAGGTATCGTGCTCGCTTCGGCAGCACATATACTAAAATCAATGAAGGTATCTACTAAACAACAGATTTTCAATGTAAATGAAACAGTCTTACATTGCGGAACACACCATGTAGGACTTTCATGGCTAGAGAGAAGTCAATGCCTGTCTTCATAGGCTGGCTTCACAGACTGACTCTTGTTAGAGGCGCTAATGAGGCTAACGGGTGACTTTAAGTTGAAGTCAGTGCTCATTTGCCATTCTGAAAATCCTATGGCCCATAAGAATTATGCTAAATCTACTCTGCCTGTGCTCCATAAGTGGAATAGCAAAGCCTGGATGACAAGAACATCTGTCTACAACATGGTTTACTGAATATTTTAAGCCCACTGTTGAGACCTACTGCTCAGGAAAAAAATTCTTTCAAAATATTACCACTCACTGACAATGCATTTAGTCACCCAAGAGCTCTGATGGAGATGTACAATAAGATAAATGTTCTTTTTATGTTTGTTAACACAGCATCTACTCTGCAGCCCCATGGATCAAGGAGTAATTTCAACTTTCAAGTCTTATTATTTAAGAAATACATTTCATAAGGCTATAGCTGCCATACATAGTGATTCCTCTGATGAATCTGGGCAAAGTGAATGGAATATCTTCTGGAAAGGACTCACCATTCTAGATTCCATTAAGAACATTTGTGATACATGGGAAGCGGTCAAAATATCAACATGAACAGGGGTTTAGAAAGAGTCGAATCCAGCCTTCATGGATGGTGTGGAGGGATTCAAGACTTCAGTGGAGGAAGTAACTGCAGATGTGGTAGAAATAGCAAGAGAACTAGAACTAGATGTGGAGCCTGAAGATGGGACTGAATTGCTGCAATCTTATGATAAAATTTGAATGGATGAGGAATTGCTTCAAATGGGTAAGAAAAGAAAGTGGTTTCTTGAGATGGAATCCATTCCTGGTGAAGGCGCTGTAAAGATTGTTGAAATGACAAGAAAGGTTTTAAAATATTACATAAACTTAGTTGATAAAGCAGCAGGGTTTGACAGGACTGACTCCAATCTTGAAAGAAGTTCTGTAGGTAAAATGCTATCAAACAGCATCACATGCTACAGAGAAATCGTTCATAAAAGGAAGAGTCCATTGAATCAGCAAACTTCACTATTGTCTTATTTTAAGAAATTGCCACAGCCACTCCAACTTCAGCAACCACAGCCTGATCAGTCAGCAGCCATCAAAATCCAGGCAGTACCCCCCGCCAGCAAAGAAATTATGTCTTGCTGAAAACTCAGATGATGGCTAGCATTTTTAGGAATAAAGTATTTTTTAAATTAAGGTATGTACATTGTGGGGCTTTTTAGAAATAATGCTATTGCATATTTAATAGACTACAGTATAGTGTAAACATAACTTTTATATGTACTGGGAAACCAAAAAATTCATTTGATTCACTTTATTGTGATATTTGCTTTATTGCGGTGATCTGGAACCAAACTCGCAATATCTCTAAGGTATGCTTATATCTGCAATGCCTACTTTCCCCTTGAACCTGTCAACACCAACCCCATGGTCATACCTACAGACATCAATAATACACCTTCCTTTCTAATTAATAGCCCCACCTAATTTTTATTCACGTTTTATTACAAAAGATTTTAAAGGATGCTCCATAGGCAGCATTCTCTTAAAGTCACTTCTCTCACCAGAACAAGCAGCCATACTGAGAATTGGTGTCCCCAACAGTTCATAAGAATCTGTGGGGGTAATCAGCGAATAAAGGTGGAAAGTAAGTAAAGACCAGCTGCTTTTGGGACTGACACAATTCAAAAGTATAAAATTGCTGTACTGTTCTTTAAATGGTTTTTAAATATATCATTTTAATTAAAACACTAGTTTAGCACCTTGTCCCCCAAATTATTCCAATCAGCTATGGAATTTTGTACTTTGAAGAGCTCAGGATTTTGGGGACACTTGTGATAATTTTTTCAAAATGAACAGTCATGGGGTGCCTGGGTGTCTCAGTTGTTAAGCAACTGCCTTCGGCTCAGGTCATGATCCCAGGGTCCTGGGATCGAGCCCCGCATTGGGCTCTCTGCTCAGCGGGAAACCTGCTTCTCCCTCTCCCACTCCCCCTGCTTGTGTTCCCTCTCTCTCTGTCTCTCTGTCAAAATAAATAAATCTTAAAAAAAAAAAATGAACCATCATGTACACATACATTATCAATTTTATAATTCTATTTAATTCCCATACTTTTTCTTAAAGCAGGTGTTCTATAACTGAAAAAGAAGCTAAATTAGGGATTGAGAATTTTATCTTTTAAAAAAAAGAAATGAAAAGGTACTTCAGATTCAAATCTAATTTTTAAATTTTAAATCACTCATTAAAGTTCTTATAAATTAATTATTAAATAATAATATGTTTAGGTTTATAGTTCACAACTTGATATTTATTTAAGGGCTTTGAGTAATGAATGCCACATTATTCAGGGTACCAAATCAGCAAATTCAAGATGCATTATCTTCTTACAGTGCCTTAGATACAATAAATGCTAGGTGATTCAGTTTTTGAAGACAGCTGTCAAAATGAGGCACACACATTTACTGAAAAGATGACCTGGTGGGCTGCACATTGTTTTTCTTTAACAACCACATCATGCCATTTAGTTATGAGTATTTCTAGTCATCGGTGACCCACTGGATAGTTTACTTCTATCCTAAGCTAGTGTAAGTCCATAAAAAATTTTATTTCCATTCATATGACAATTTTAATTTTAATTTAATTCATTTTAGAATTTTATTATAGTACATGAGTTGGCTTAATTTATTTAATTTTGAAATAATCTGTTAATTATTATTAATGGTAGAAGAAATAGTAAGGGCTTGAAAACCATGTCTCCCAATGCCTCTATCTTCATTCTTTCACTTTCATCTCTCCCAGTCTCTTCCCTTGACTTGTTCTTATGAGTGAACTTTCTAATCAACCAATGATTCCACCTCACAAACCTTTTGGAATAATAGTTCAGGATTAAAACAATGAATGTCCACATAGGTGGACACGAATGGGAAATATTTTCATACAGTAGGTCATATCCAAAGCACTCTGTGTATACTATTAAACTAACATATTGAGTAAGCTAAAAACCAAGTTATTAGCTATGACCTAATTTGACTTAACATAATACTAAGTTGACTTAACATAAAAAGACACTACAGCTTATTTTAAGGAGTGGCAAGATATAAAGTGGATCAGTTGGGTTAGTTATAGAACAGATGTGACATGGTGTTTTTTCTTCTCACTAACATCTGTGCCATACCTTACCCTTGCTAAATTGTTTGTATTTCATGGGTACCTTCTTCCATGGTACCCTCTTCAGTGTTTCAGTTTTTTGTAAGACTCACTAAATAGCTAGCTCTCTCTCCTAGGAAGGAAGGGTGGTACAAAGTATAAAATGTGGTGAGGTCTGAGGGCTACTATAACATACTAACATTTAGAGGATGACTCTGATGGATCCTGACCTCTGGTCAGCTGCCTTCACTGCATTTAGGACTTTCTAGGCCAGGTATTTAAAGGTACTCCCCCCACCCCTTTCAAGACTAGTGCTTCATTCTTGTCTCTTGTAACTATATCCAAACCCAAAGGTAAAAGACAAGCAGAGGGCAAGGATGCTTAGCCAGGTTTGGATTGAGGTCAGTCTGAATAAGTTTAGGCTATGAATCATGGCTGGCAGAAATCAGTCTTTTCCTAAGACCAGGAAGTCCTCAAGACTAGGGAATGTGTTGTAATATAGATAAAAATCTTATGGGAAATTTGGCCCACAAGGAAAAGGAACTTGGAATTGTACACTCAAGTACCAAATTCCTGGGGTGCCTGGGTGGCTCAGTCAGTTAAGTGTCTGCCTTCGGCTCAGGTCATGATCTCGGAGTCCTGGGATCGAGCCCCACATCCAGCTCCCTGCTCAGCGAAGTCTGCTTTACCCTCTCCCTCTGCCCCTCCCCCCTGTTCATGATACCTCTCTCTCTTTCTCTCTCAAATAAATAAAATCTTAAAAATAAAACAAAACCAAAAAATACCAAATTATTTCAACATTAAAAAAATTAAACCAACAAGTTCATTTAAAAGCCATAATTATATACATATAGAAAAAGCATGGTTCACCAGATGTCTCTACATAGTATCTCAAGTAACACAATTTGCCTCCTTTTAGCAAAACCACATTGATAAAGCTTGTATTGCTTTTCCATTGCTTGTTTCCTATTGCTGCTATAACAAACTACCATAAACTTATTGTTAAAACAACATGGATTTACTGTCTTATAGTTCTGGAGTCAAAAGTCTAAAATCAGTCTCTGGGCTCTGGGGACAAATCTGTCCCTTGTTCTTTTCTAACTTCTAGAAGCTTCCCATGTTCTTTGGCCTACATCTCTCTGATCTCTGGCTTCCTTTGTCACATCTATCTCTGACCTTCCTCTCTTATAAGGTCCTTTGTGATTTTGTTGGGCTCACATAGAAAATCCACGATAATGTTCCCATCTCAAGATTCTTAATCACATCTGCAGAGTCCCTTTTGACATGTAAGGTAGCTCCTGTGACATTCACAGGTTCCAGGAATGAGTATGTGGACACCTTTGGGAAGCTATCTATTTAAACATTTAAATAGCCTATTTAAACATTTATTCCACATATAAGAAAATTTTTCAGATTTATATTAACAGCTCGAAGAAAACCCTGAAAACATCTAGTCCAACATCATCATCATATGTTGATAAGAGAGCAGAAACTCACATACCTTACCTCCAAGTACTGTGCTTTTCTGTCACAACATGCTACCTATACCCACTGCTAGTCCAGGATTTAGAAGTGTTTATCCTCCTCCCTTTACTTTTGCTGCTGGATTCTGCTATTGCTGCTATTTCCTCTTACCCTAAGACTAGATTTATTAAATGGAACTTTATACTAAGTTCGACTTTCTTAACCTTATTCTCTTTCCACTAAATAACTTTACGTGCTAGCAAATAAAAACAGCATCCTTCATACTGCAAATATATGAGCTTTCACACACTTCTGGCCCAGTGCATTTTTGAATTTTCCTAAAACCATTTTAAACTTCTGCTTCTAATGAGCTAACATTTTTTGAAATTTTTCACATAGGTATGGGAGAAGCACTAATTATTAGTCCTCATATCAACTTTATAATGGCATTTATTATTAATATTATCTCTCTTTAAAGAGAAGAAAACTGAAGCTTAAAGAAAGTATAACTTGTTGAGTCTTGGACTCTACGATTCATACCCTTGTCTAACTCCAGAGCCCACAGTCTCAATCACAGCCCCAAGGACTTTTGTCTACAGTGAATTTGGGAAGATGGCTAGCTGAATGGAGTGCGCAGTCATTGCTCACAGAAGTACACTGGGTCATTGTGAGGATCCAACCAAAGTTAGGGCAGTAGTTACATGGTCTAATAAAATTAACTAGCCACACCCTAAAAATACTCTGTACGTCCACACCACTGGAAGAACACTGAATTCAACCCAAGGTATGAGATCTGTTTTTCCTTTAGTGTTTACTTACATGTCTAAGTATTGTGGATTTGGATGCTTTTTACATGGGAAAAATTGCGGAAATACTAGAATTCCAAGCCAAAAAAAAAAAATTTAAAGAGACACACTTCTTGGACAAAATCATAGTATCTTTGACTATAATGTCTGTGGAAATATGCTAAAAAGCATCACCAATGTAACTGAATTTGTTGGGCATGTTTTCTTAATGACTTATACTCAATTATCAAGGTTCAGTTTAATCATAATAAAATGTTTTTCTTTTTAACTACTTGAGGATCTATTTAAAGAAGTTTATTGAAATTACACAAAAGCAAAAGTTAGACAATTAGGCGTAAATAATGCAATTACTGTTACATTATTAAACTGAGGGAAAGAATAGTCTAGTAAACTGATCTGTGTTTTTGTAGGTATAAATGATGGAATGCTATTCTTTATAAGGCAAGTAAAGTTTGTTATTGAATGGAGGTATTTTGTTTGATCAACTTTACTACATCACAGTAATATAATACATGGCTAAAATATTTTCTGCCCAGTAGAAAGTCAAGAAAAGATTCTCAGAAAAGGATTGAAGTTGTTAAATTACCAAAACATTCTGGACAATTGTGAAGCAAAAATGAAAAAAAAAAAGTCAGAAAGAAAAAAAAAAACCCAAAGAAAGAAGAAAAAGTATTTGAAAACACTCAAATGTTAAAAAATGGAAAAAAAGCTGATTGCTAAGGAATGGAAGGGAAAAACATTCCGCCATCATATCCTCAGAAAACTTAAAAAAGTGGTACAAATTTCAATTAAATTCCTAGTTCCACAGCCCCAGTTCAGGCAGAATTACACCTTTGCCTACATTAGTTTCATAAATTCCTTTAGTCCCTGACTTCCTGAGCTAAGTGCCCTGAGAAGAGAAGGGTTAATAAGTGACATATTAGCCAAAAAGAAAAGGCCTGGCTCTCACAGATGGTTTGTACAAGGACACCAAAGGAAGGCAGGAGCAAGAGTGGAGTCATCAAGAATAACAGCAAGGTCAGCAGGATTCCCAAGTATAGAGAAAGGAGAAAACCTCCAAAATAACAAAGAGAAGGTAAATGTCTTCCTTTATAAAATGGAATGCTCCTGTTAGTAGTAGTAACAATAATAGATCAATAATATAAAGTAAGGTAGAAGTACTAAAAAGAAGTTCACATTCACTGAGCACTGTGGTTGAGCCTTGTAAGTATTAGCTTACTGACAATAGGCTACATTCTATTATTATTCAAATTTTACTAAGTGAGGAAGGTGAGGCACAGAGTAATTTAGGAACCTTTCCAAGGTCAAACACCAATGAAGTGACAGAATGAGGATTCCACACACTCAGCTAACCTGTTATCCCGCAAAGATGGAATTGGAAATGGTAAGGTACTTTTGAGCTATTCACATAGGAAACAACTTGCTATTGGCCTCCTCCTTACACTACAAAAATACAAAGGTACATGGTTCCTCTTTGGTTAACATTCTGATGTGAAGCTGGATTTTTTTCTGCTCACCCACACTCTGAAAAATTCTTGTACACAACCCAATTACAATTTGGAAGAGTTAGAAATACAGCTGCTCCAGCAATAGCATATTTTCCCCACAACCCTTCAGTCTTCCCCTGCACACACCATACACACACACAAACACACACACACACACACAGAGTATATGGGAAGATTAGACCCTGGTATCTACATACATTGTCTCTCATTGTTGAATCATCCCTGCTATCTTTATTTTCAGGGTGTTCATCATAACTCTTTTGTTCCACTTGCAACCCACTTGCTAATGCATCATTCCTTTCTTTGGTTAAGATAAAAAAAGATCTTGACAGCTGTATCATGCAGAAACCAAGACAGATTTACAAATGTAACTGAAAAAAGTAATAACCTCTGCATTGAGTAAAGTAATGGCTAAGGTAGAGTCATCAAAAGTGGTTTAGGTTTGCTTAACCATACTCAGACTACTATTCATACAAATGACTTTCCAAATACTCTAAAATAATTACCGCATCAAGAAACGCAATTGTTTTAAAACTGGGGTTTTGAAATTTAAATTTAATGATGAACTATAAAATTCTATATATTTCCATATTGGCAGGCTTTAGGACATTAACTTAGAGAAAATTAAAACATTTGGCGAAACCACTACTAAATTATATCACAACCCCAGCAGATACAGAACAAGCATGAGAAGTACAAACGTCACAAAATTTTGATCATATACTTCTGAAATGTGAGGGACAACACCGCACCCCACTTCTTACGTATTTCAAGTTGCTCCTTAAGTAAAATTGGAATCTTCACATTGTAAAATGGAAACTCCACATTCTGATAGGCAAGAGTTAACCCTTTTTTTTTTTTTTAGATTTTATTTATTTGAGAGAGCACATGAGAGGGAGAGAGAGAGCGTGCGAGCCGCACATGCATGAGCAGTGGGGAGGGGCAGAGGAAGAGGGAGAAGCAGGCTCCTTGCTGAGCAGGGAGCCCCACCCGGGACTCAATCCCAGGGCCACGGACCATGACCTGAGCCAAAGGCAGATGCTTCACCAACAGAGCCACCCAGGCGCCCCAACCCTTCTCCTTTCTTCATGTTAATTTTTATCAATCTAGATGACAGAACCAAAGATAAAAGACACTTTCTTGAATTTACTCAAGTGAAATTCCTCCTAAACGTGTAACATTTTAGTAGAGCATACAAACTAAGGACTCAAGAGTACACCTCTAACTCTAAATGTAAGGTCCATTTGTAGGCATCAGAGAAGTGTTGAGATGAGCATATTTTTTAAGATAAGATCCATAGCCTGCATCAGAGTCTCAAAGGAGTTTGTTAACCAAAAAACAACAACCCAAAAAAGTTGAAAAACATTGTTCTAGACCAAAAAAAACCCAGTCTTTTTATATATAGAATTCATGAATAAAAATTATAAGCTTGAGCATGGATAGAACAAGTAAGTCCAGTAAGTGTTAACTTATTTTCTCTGTTGCATGCCAGTTTTAAAAAGGCACACACTCTTGTCCTCATTGTTTTGGTCTCTTTTTAGTGCGTTTGGAAATTTCTGTATATAGTTAAAAGAAAGAGCTATTACTTTTCTAAATAGATTCAGCATCATCAGTGAGCTCTCTTAGTTTGTTAAACACAGCAGAGTATTTAAATTTACTTAATAATTAAGTAACTGTATTTGGAGGACAAACTAAATTAATCTCTGTCCCCACATAACAATTTGAGATCCAAATACATTGGGTTTAGTTCCTGGTAAATACATATATACTCACACACCAAGGTTTAAGTTATTTTAACAAACTTTGAGCATTTTCTACAATGCCTACATATTGTTAAATTTTTAAATAGTTAACTTTAGAGTCATAAGGGCAGGATGATGGGGTGATTATTTTTTTCAAATCATAATTTTTCCCTCAGAGAAGGAACTCAAGGAATATTTTACTTTTGTTTTATAATTATAAGTAAGTTCTCAAATTATGACTGTGATTCATGATCATGCTCAAGGCTTATTTTTTTTAAAGACTTTATTTATTTATTTATTCATGAAAGACAGAGAGAGAGAGAGAGAGAGAGAGAGAGAGAGGCAGAGGGAGAAGCAGGCTTCCCGCTGAGCAGGGAGCCCGACGCGGGACTCGATCCCAGGACCCTGGGATCATGACCTGAGCCGAAGGCAGACGCTTAACCATCTGAGCCACCCAGGCGCCCTCAAGGCTTATTTTTAACCCAAAGTACTAGTAGAACACAAAGTAGGCATTTAGTATTTGATTTGATTTTTTAAAATTTCTGAACAAAAGCAAATATATCATTTAAAATATCACTATAAGGGGTGCCTGGGTGGCTCAGTTGGTTAAGCGACTGCCTTCGGCTCAGGTCATGATCCTGGAGTCCCAGGATCGAGTCCCGCATTGGGCTCCCTGCTCAGCAGGGAGTCTGCTTCTCCCTCTGACCCTCCCCCCTCTCGTGTGCTCTCTCTCCCTCTCATTCTCTCTCTCAAATAAATAAAATCTTTAAAAAAATAAAATAAAATATCACTATAAAATACTGTTGTCTATACTATAAGTTGAAGCTATATTAGATATGATGTATGTCCAATCTACTCACCCTCTTCTTCCTTTCGTCATCCAACAACTCAAGAGTTTAAGACTATTTTTTTTAAGATTTTATTTCTAAGTAATCTCTACACCCAACGTAAGCCTCGAACTCACATCCCAGAGATCAAGAGTCATGTGCTCTACCAACTGAGCCAGCCAGGTGCCTCAAGAGTTTAAGACTCGTTAGTGGTTATATTTAAGCGTTTCTTTGAAGTGCGAATGTACATGTCACCTATGTATTACAATACAATACAATACAATACAATACAATACAATACAATACCTCATTTAGAATTTTGTAAGAAACTTAAAAAACAGAATTAATTAGTAATTGAGTAGAACAGACTTTATTCTTGGACACTATTTCTCCAATGTCCAAAAAAACATTAAAATTTTGAAATAGATCTTTTTGTCCAGCTATCAGAGCTCATTCAAATCAGAGTTCTCTATGATGACCATGAATGAATGAACTCTCTTCAAAGGTCAGTTCTGTGGCTTCATGCATCCAGGAGCCAAAACATCTGGCCAATTCAGTTAATAAACTCTAAAAATCTTAAAGTTATTTTTTTGATTACCCTATAAACTTATTTTTTTGAAGATTTTATTTTTTTAGAGAGAGAGAGAGAGTGCACACAAGCAGGGGGAAGGGGCAGAGGGAGAGAAAATCTCTAGCAGACTCCCCACTGGGCATGGAGCCCAGCTGAAGCAGGGCTCCATCTTGCCATTCTGAGATCATGACCTATGCTGAAATCAAGAGTCAGGCACTTAAGCAACTGAGCCACCCAGGTGCCCCTATCCTATAAACTTATTGACTGAATCTATTTTTACTTTTCAACCAGTTAAAGCTAACATGTTCAACTGAATCTATATTTTTGTAGCATGTGACAGTGCAAAACAATGTCTATTTGTAGTTAGGAAATAGAACTGGTTGTTTCCCCAAAATTCTTCTGTAAAATGATAGCATAAATAAGGTTCCATTCTGCCACTTCCTGTTGTTATTCTAGTACTAATAAAAGGAAACCAATTTTCAAATCTCAGTTTAAGGAAACTGTATGGTATGAAGTCTTAAAGAGATTTTCTGCTTCCAGAGCCAGCAATTCTTCCCCCAGAATGTTCTCCATTGGCCCAGACCATCTGTCTCATTTTGCAATCAAGTGGACTCTCATTCAAAAAAGGGTATAACCATAGGGGGTGCATGGGTGGCTCAGTAGGTTGAGCGACTAACTTTTGCACAACCTCGAGGTCCTGGGATTGAGCCCCAGGTGGGGCTCCATGCTCAGTGGGGAGTCTGCTTGTCCCTCTCCCTCTCCCTCTGCCTCTTCCCCCACTTGTGCTTGCTCTCTCTCAAATAAATAAAAATCTTTCAAACAAAAAAGGGTAAAATGATAGAAGGACAATTCACAACAAAGGGAATTAAAATAGCAAATAAACATATGGAAAAAATTTAGGAATCTAAAATTTGCAACTTAAAGCGATAATGAAATTTATTTCTTCCTTATTAATTGGACAAAGATTAAGAATTCAGTGCGTTTAAAGCTGGTTCTTTCAACTCCTGTTTCCTGGAGTATAAACTGCTACATACTTCCAGGACAGTAATCTGGTAATCTATCTAGAGCCTTTATTTTTTTATGTATGTATGTATGTAATTGCTACATTCAGGTGGGGCTTGAACTCACAACTTCCAGATCAAGAGTTGTTCATTTTTCCGACTGAGCTAGCCAGGCACCCCTCTATCCAAAGCCTTTAAAATGTTCTTATTCCTCAAGAATTCCTTTCTCCTCTAGTATCCTAAGGAAATAATCAGAAATTAGAACAAAATGTGCATGAGGATGTTCAATCATTTGGAAACAACTAAATGCCCAGTATTAGGGAAGCAGGTAAAATTTTGATACATGCAGCCCATACAGTATTTTACAACCTTTTAAAATTATGTTTGCGGGGCGTCTAGGTGGCTCAGTTGTTGGTGTCTGCCTTCGGCTCAGTCATGCTCCCAGGGTCCTGGGATTGAGCCCCGCATGGGGCTCCCTGCTCCACGGGAAGCCTGCTTCTCCCTCTCTCACTCCCCCTGCTTGTGTTCCCTCTCTTGCTGTGTCTCTCTCTGTCAAATAAATAAATAAAGTCATTTTAAAAAAAATTAAAAACCCTCAGTTTGAGGGTTTTAGAGGGGAGGGGGGTGGGGGGATGGGTTAGCCTGGTGATGGGTATTAAAGAGGGCACATTCTGCATGGAGCACTGGGTGTTATACGCAAACAACGAATCATGGAACACTACATCAAAAACTAATGATATAATGTATGGTGATTAACATAACAGAATAATAAAAATAAATAAATAAATATAAATAAATAAGTAAATAAAAGAAAAAAAATTTTAAAAATAAAATTAAATTATGTTTGCACATAATTTTTAATAGTGAGGGAAATTTATTTTAATATTAGTGGGAAAAAAGCAAGTTACACTCTTGTACATATATGCAAGAAAAAATTAAAAAGGATTATAAATAAAGACAATTGTTACATCTCAGAAGTAGGGTTAAGGTAATTTGTTTCCTCTGCTTCACAATTTCTTGTGCTTTCTAGAATATCTTCAGTGAGCATCTAATTGTCTCCAAAGAAATGAATTTTAAAACTTTTATTGAAATGGAAAGTATTTGGATTAGAATGCAGGTAATATGATTTGACAAATTTGCACTTGTTTGTGAATGCCTCTCTTAAAATTCAGAGGGGTAATTATCTTTCTAAAAATATTTTTTTAAATATTTCATATTTTAAAAAATGAATTGGTTTTATAAAACAAAATGAAGAAGAAAAAAAGTAGAATGGTTTGTGGGAACCTACTAACAATTTAATTTTCCAAGGAATGATCATTAAGCCACCATCCAAAATAAGTTTTCCTAAACTTCCCACTTACCAGTTTCTCTGAAACCTCACAGTAATTAAATGTGTTGCCTAGTGAAAGCAGCAGCTTTGGGTCCTTGATAAATTTCCTGTTTATAGATAAAAAACTACATATATTGTTTTTAATGATTTATCTGATTGGTATACATGGCTGTTAATATTGTTTTCACTTTCTGAGCTGTGTGAAGGCAAGATGGATAAACCTTAGGTGCCAGTTTCGTTCTCTTCCTCACCCTTTACTAGCCTGTACTGTATGTAAGCTAGACAGAATTTTACCTATCATTTCTGGGGATAATCACAAACAGTAATTATCAAAAGACAAGAAATGATTAGGAAAATTAACAGCAAAATGAACCACAAGAAAGAAAACTATTATATTAAGAGAAAATGTCATGAACAAATTTGTGGATATTACCTCTATTTCCTATAGCAATGCTTCCGCAGAAGGAAAAACAAACTCTCCCGGGATAGAGAACTTTAACTTCTGATTCTTTAGTTATACTTTATGGAATACCGAGCAAGGGAATTTGATACGCAGTACTGCTGCTACGGCTTATACATGGCTTCTGGAAATAATAGGTGTCCATGTTTGTGCAGTTTAACTAAATCAGTTAATCCAGGACATGGGTGTAAAGTACCTAAGGAATAGAATTTACATGAGCAAAACTTCAGTATAGGGTCTCAACTACAAGGATCTAAATAGTAGAAATTAGGATTTTTTAAAGATACCTCCCTTTTTATAGCATTAATACTACAAAGAAGTGTGGAGATAATGAACAGCAAACATCAGCATAATAATACTTTCTTGAAAGCTAGCTAAATAGAGTATCTTAGAACGCAAGATAGTACTAGTAGTCTAAATGTATAAGGATAACTCAGAATGAAGCCAAATGAGCTGAAAAATAAGAAACACAAAAGAGTAATAGGAAAATCAATTTTATAATTCCACCCTGCAGGTAACAAGTAAATCCTAATTTCATTATGTTCTTAGCATTTCCATGAATAGGCACAAGTTATTTTGTTTTTATATTGTCTTTTTTTTTTTTAGCTTTGTCTTTATGGATACATAAATTTCATTTGAAAAGATGAAGAAATGAAAAATCAGGACATCCAATTCTGAAATTTGAATTTCAAAAAAACAACAAATCATGTTTAGTATAAGTATGTTGCAAATATTGCATGGGGCATACTACTACTAAAAAATTATTTGTTGTTTATCTAAAATTCACATCTCACTGTATATCCTGTATTTCATCTGGCAACCCTAGGTATAGTAAAAACACATTCCAAATAAAGAATACTTTCCTTTTTTTTTAATGAAATTCTTTATAATCTTACTTAGGACAAAAACCCATGCAAATGTATTGCTCCTATAGGAGATATATTTATCTGTGCTTAAAAAGAGAAAAAGACAACAATTAGGTTTTAACGCTTTCTGTACTCTGACAAACTAGTTCCTTAGCAAAAATAACCCCAAAATTTAACTTGAAAAATATGGAGGGAATAAATAGAATCACTAGATTACTTGTATTTTGTAGTTACTACATTAAGGACAATAATAATGAGTAAATAAACCATTCTAAATTGTAGAATAAAAAATAGGTCTAGGCTACAAATAAAACATTGCTAAGAACAAATATTTGATAATTTGAAGTGAAACTGTCAAACATTCAAAATTTAATCTGATGCTTCCATAAATAAGAAAAACTGAGCTGTTATGTTTTCTTGTATTTTAATTAACTATGAAAGAAATAAAAACTTTCATTCTAAAAAACTATACTTTTAAGGCACATCCCTGAGGAATAGGTTTCCATGTAACTTACTCTTATGTAGTGTCTGCATAGGCAAGCTGACCAAAAAGAGGTCAGCATTTTTCTAAACTACAGTCTGCCACTGACTGATATGCCATGCAACATCGTTCACTTTTATTCTTTATTTTTAAAAAATTATATACCAATATTGATTTCTTAGGTTTGACAAATATACCATAGTAAGGTAAAATGATAATAGGGAAAACTACCAGAATTCACAGTACTATTTTTATAATTTTTCTATAAATCTAAAATTATTTCAAAATGGAAAGTTTACTTTAAAAAATGAAGTAAAAAGAACCATGCCACTGCTTTTGAACTATAAAATAAGGAGTTCCCAAACAACTTCACTGATATAAATACCATTTCTTTGCAACAGGGGACACTATTACACTCCTCTTATGAAACTAAAATTTTCTCTGCAAAACAACAGGTGGAATTTTAAGAGCGGAACACCTCACTGCTTCTGATTTTCGTGAATATACATAGTAAAACACTCAAGTAAACATACCACTAAGCAAAGTATGTTCACATTTAAAAATTATACCATACACTAAATAAATTATATGCTTTCTATAAAGTATATGCAACTGAAGAATATATGATGTTCTGTTGACAAAATATTTACAAGGTTATTTTACTGCTCTCTGTTCATTACTATTACAACATTCAATTGTGATAATGAACTAAAATATGTCACTATTGAAGGCATAGGAAATAAAATATACGTGTACCTTACTCAAACTTTACTGCAGCTTTAAGCCAAATATTTATTAGAAGAAAGAGCAAAATTTAATTTGCCTCACAGAACAAAAGCTACTGAATTGTTACCTACAAGAACCTTATTAAAGTTGGAAGAAATATAACTTAATGTTATTAAAATGATTATTTCCCCCTAAATAGAAACTTTATTTTTTAAATAGAAACTTTATATATCTATAGACAAATTCTGTTAAAGAGCATTTTTACAACTTAATATTTTTAAAACATTACTAAACCAATGTGAATATCTTTTAAATACATTTCCACCTGCCACCAGGTTCCCCCTCCCTTACAAAGGCCGTTGTTTGTTAAATTGAAAGGGGAAAGAAACTGCTTATGGAAAAAAAAAAAAAAAGCCAAAATAAGGGATAGGTATGTAGGAGAGAAATGAAGCATTGATCAGTGTAGAAGAATGAGCACAAAACTTCCTGAAATGATAGGAAACCTGATGATAGGGTACCTGCATAATTAGGGACATTAAATTGGGTGCAAAATTGCACAGTACAAATCCTTTACTTTCAGTTGAACTACACAATCATCTGAACTCTAGGGGGGGAAAACATCTACTTTCTTTCTTCTATTTCACTGCTTAAAATGGAGTGGCTAAAACTTAAAGCTGGAAGGATCAGTTCCCTCAAAGACGCAAAGATAACCCTAGGTGAATTATTGAGTTGTTTTTTTTTTTTTTCAACATTCACATAGAGTACAGAGTGAAATGAACATAATGTAAATCAACTCATTGTTTGGGCCCTTTCAAATTAGTTGCCAAAAGAAAAGTGAAAACTTGATAAGCGGGCTCCAATTTCTATGTGCTGATTTAGAAATCTTAAAGCTGGTGGGAGCTTAATTCACTTAAAGAAAGAAATTTAAAGGGGAGAAAAGTAAACAAGGAAAATGCTATGCAATGAAACACTGATGTGAATGGGGTAGAAAGGATTTTCTTTAAGAAACAAAACAATAAAGAGTTCCATTGTGTTTTTAAATTACAAATTTAGATTTCTTTGATTTAGTTTGAGTCTGATTTCCTTTTGAGTATCAAAATGTCATCATCCATTTAAATATTCATAGAGTTGATGTTGTTTCTCAATATCTTGGGGGGAATTAAAAACAAACATCTTAAAAATTAACTTCACATTTTCTAACAGGTAGATGACTATTTTTTGAATAAAGTAGCAAAGGTGTTTTTTCTTTTAATCTACCCCCCCGCCCAAGGAAAAGTCCATTTCTGAACTTGCAAACTGGATAGGTTCAGAACACCGATTGCGGCAGCTCCCAGTTTGACCCTTTTTCTCAGGATTCAAGCAAAAAAGCCTAATTCACTAAAATAAGTGACAAGAAATGGCAAGACTAAATTCAGATATTCGGAGACAGGTCCCAGGTGGCTCACCTGCCCTCTTTCTAGGAAAATGTGGTCCCAGCTTTCATCAGTGTGTACTTTGTCTTAATAGGTACGCATATTTAATAATCAAAGCAAATATTTTCTAACCTTAAAATATAAGATCTTTAGTAGAGGGTTTTTTTTTAAGTATTTTTAAGCCACAGGTAAATTTAAATGGAAAAATGTGACGACAAACTGTTTTGCAGGGGCAAGAAAGGTGAGAGCAGGGAAGGACTATCATTTGCACTGAGATCTGAAAGACACTTGTAGCTTCCTTGAGAAGCTTCATTTAGCATTGAGCCTACCGGGAAATTCTGTTCCTGGTGACAGCTCAGTGGGAATTCCCATTCCAACAACCCATGAAATGTTACTGCATAATTATTCACCTTCTGAGGCCCATTAGAACTTATCAGTAAAGAAAGAAATTTAATTTAAACTCACCCCTCTGTGCTAAAGAATGACTGGGACATGAGATCAAAGCGCAAAGCTCTGTCCTCCAGTGGTTTGCAACACCTAGGCACAATAGGGTGAGAGAACGAGGCATTCCAGCGCTTCCTGGCTTTCCGGACCCCGGAGAGAGGGGTGGGAACATGCGCTCGAGTCATCGGCTACTTGGAGGGAGGAGGGTGGTGGCGGCTCCAGAGGTGGTCGCGTCAAGTATATCCTAGAGCTTCTGGCGGCCAGAATGTTTCTATATCGGCGGCTGCAGGGGCTTGGCACTCGAGGCCCTCACTGCAGACCTGATAGGTCATTCCCCTGACTTACCCGCTACGGAGATACGCGCCAGCTGAGTTCGTGGATTTAACCACAGGCGCTAGGAGGCTGGCGCCACATCATGCGCAGGTGTACTGCTCTGAGAACTCCGTGGATATAAGCGGTGAGGAAATGTTTACGGTGCAGCAGCATCACAGGGTGCCTTAAATGCATATAGATGGTGCGTGCATAACCATCAATTAGTGCCAATTTTAATCCTTGGCATACCTCCACCATACAAAGTATAACCCATGGATCCAAACATGTACAATGAACTTCCAAGACAAGAGGGTCTAAGTCCTAGAGGCGCCTAAGAAAGGAGCCGGCTCCTTTCCTCAGGCCGCTCGTAGAGCTGCAGGACATGCTCCAAGTAAAGCCCTTTAAAGGGCGCTTTCGTCCTTCCTTTCCTTCAGTTATCACCAAAATATGGGGCCTGGAGAATGTTGCTAGCACTCCCCAAATATCTAGCTGCCCAAAGGGTCAAGAGGCAAAGAGGGAGAAGAAAGCCCGAGGGAAGTTGCTGGGTTTTAGGGTGCAACGCGGTAAAGAAAAGTTGAGTATTGTTCAACAGGTACAATGATTTTCTCTCTCTCTCTCCCCTCAATAGATCTATTTTTAAATCTATAACTATAGCTATTTCTTTATCTATCTATCTATCTATCTATCTATCTATCTATCTATCTATCTATCTAATGTTCTCCTAAGTAGTCAATGAGATGGCTGTACTGTTGTTTGATTCCCGAAATCAAAAAGGGCAGTTTTTTTTCACAGCCAATCAGACTTGGTTTTGCTTCCTGTATGATAACAGTGTGGGTAAAGGTGCGGAAGTTCCTTGATTTGAGTTTGGCAAACCAATAATAAAGTGACAAGACTAAAACTTCCCGCGGAAGGAGGACGCTGCACTTTGTAGAACGCCGCGAGGGATGGGGGCGGGTGCGAGTGAATTCAGCAGTTTGGCCAAGAAAAGAACACTGAAGGTGAAGAAGGGCAGGCAGTCGTCGCGAAGAGAAATCCAAGCAAGTTTGAGAAGAACGACCTAGGCCCGTCCTTGCCGCGGAAGGCCCTGGTGGCACTGGCAGGACGCAGCGCAGGGCGTGCCACCCCGAGATAGGGTGGGACAGAAAGGCCGCGAGGTCCAGGCGCTCGCGGATGCTGAGAATTTGGAGAGCAAGGAAAGGAAAGGCAATTCCCCACCCACTCCGACCCGAGCGTCTTTAGAGAGCGGGGAGGTGAGCTCCGGGGAGTCTCACCGCCGCGATTCCCACGGTCGGTTCGCGCGAGGCCAGAGGCTCTGGGAAGCTCTGGCCGGGGTCGGGCGGGCAAGGCAGGCGCTCGGCGCGCTGCAGAGCGAACGCGGGGCGCATGGTGGCGCTCGTTGTCCGTGCAGCCAGCGGAGGCGCCCGCTACGCCTTTGTGTGCAAGGACGCTACGCGGGCAGCTGCGACCCGCGGCACCTTGGGGACAGCGGGCGGGGGCTGGGGCTCGCGGGGAGATTCCCAGACTGCGGCCCGACCCTTCGCTCTAACCCCCGAGTGGACGATGTGGCTCGCCCGATCGGAGCTCTTCCGGGGGGGGGGCGGTCTCAGAGGATCTTTCTGAGGTCAGCCGGCCCGTCAAGGAGCGGGGAGGAAAGAGGAGGTAGCGTTTAGAAAGGCTGGGAAAATTCTCCCGGGTTCAAAACCTCCCCCCGAATTCATAGAAAAAGAGAATGAGGGAAACTGGGTAGTCCAGACCTCAGCTAAGAGCTCCTGCCTGGGAAGCAGAGGGCGCCTCCGCCGTTCCCTCCCGCGCAGCAAGAAGTGCTTGCTTGCCTGAGAAGCAAAGTTAGGGAGTGGGCTTAAAGGAAGCCCCCTAGATGGGCTTGAAAGAATGGCTTTAGAACAGCAGTGAAAAGCGGCAGCTTTGAGCGGGAGCTTTATTCCTGGCTCTCAATCACCCCAGGCTCTCCTCGCGGTCCCTAGAGCTCTGGAAGCCCCGACAGTCCTTAGGAACCAAAGCTAAATGTATAAGGCTGCTTCCTCACCTCCAGGAGACTCCGCAGAAAATTAAATTAAATTAAACACGCGCCCAGGGACCAAAGAAAATAGATTTCCCCCCTCCCCCACGCTACAGCAAATCAACACTTGTGCGCACCGGGAATGCAGCGAACCTAAAGAGATGGCCACTGACGCGCATCCCCTTAAGCCGCAGCGGCTGAAGGCCGGGATAGCAAGGAATTACCGGCCTTCCTTTAATCCGGAAGCAGGGAATAAATAGGGCGCAAGCAAATTCTGAATCTTATTTTTAAACAACAGCAACAATTGTATAACAAGCAAAGTCCTCAAAAGATGCCACCCAGAGACAGTCCTAACTTAAAAATGAGTACACCATTACTCCACACCTCACTGCTTTTGATTCCTTACTTAACACGATTTTCTTTTTTTCTAGATACAGTGATAGAATTCATCTGCTGGGCTATATTTTAAAGAAAGAAAGGCAGGCAACTGCGGAAATCATATTTAAAAAAAAGAAAGAAAGAAAAGAAAGCGTTGATCATACCTGAGTTTTTCTTACGGGTGCTGGGAGAAATAATGATGCCTGTCTGGACAGAAGCAGCAAAAAACAGCAGGAATATAAAAACCCCAGTTTATTCAAAATACCTGTATCAAATTAACCCCTCTTTGAGGCTATTCATATGAAAAATTGAGCAAAATGTAGAACTTCTTTCATTATATCTATCTCCAGCACCTTAGGCAACCAGAGAATAATCACGTCTACAATTTTGTTCCTCTAAATTTCCTGCCTTAACTTACCAACCTAAAAGATCATCTGACCTTTGAGCTGATCCTACAAAATAAAATATTTAATTTAAAGGAATTCCTCCACAGGACTTCTGTAACATTCCATTCAGTAATCTCACCAAAAGATCCTCAGGGAGATGAAAATGTTGATGGCATTATTATCGATCTGCCCACTCAGGAGTCTAGTCTCATCACCTGCTTGTCTTTAATTTTTAATTTCAGCATTCTCTCCCCAAGGGAAGCCCAGTTGGGAAGTTATACCAAGATTGGGGTAAGAATAAAGTTGAAGGAAGGCAAAACCATCTAAGAACTTTTTCTAATATCAGTTGATAAGGGAGAGTAACTCATCACATTGGCTTAAATTAAGCTTCTAGCGTAAAATATTTTTGTCGATAGTCCAATGTCAAAAGTCACAGTCATGTCCCTAAGATGAAGATCAGAGAGAGAGAGAGAGAAATTGAACCAGCAAAGGATAAAGCAAGGTAGGGAAGAAAGTTTGGGGAAGAAATGAGGCAGATCAACAGAAAGGCTGGGTTGAGCCATAGCCCTGTTCCAGTCTCTGGAGGGTGCACTGATAAAGCTGGCCTGACCTCTGGGTCAACAACTAGTTTAACTCTACCTTGATCTGAAGACTGGAAGCTCGTCTCTTGGTTCAAAGTGAGATCCAGCCTTTGGCTTCATTTGTGAGAGCCTTCAGGCACTCTTAAGAGGTGCTTTACCACAGACAAAGCAGAAAGAAATCACAATTTTGCACCTTCTGTCCTCTGAAGAGGATGTTCATCCCCAAAAGGGAACCCTGCCCACCCTCCACAAAGTGAACCTAGAAATACTGCTCAATAACCATCAAAACAAAATAAACCAGAGCTAGAAGGGGGAGGAGGAGGAGGGGAAAGAGAAAAGCGAAAGTTTGCAATCTGTCCCCCTTCAACTACCCCCAAAGAAATCTTCCAGACATCTCTCCTTGTCATTACCCACTTCTTAAATCAAATGTGATTCTGTATGTAATGCAACTTATATTATAAATGTACCAAGCAGCTTTCCTCTTACCTGCCACTACATTTAACTCCTTCAGAGCCGCTTTCTCCGAATCCCTCAGCATTGCAACTTTCAATAAAAAAGAAACAACACTTAAACTGTGTTCTGCGTGTTATTCCTAGGAAGAAAGTGACAGAAAGAGACTATTTTACTTTTTAAAACCATTACTTAGAACTATAGTATACCAAAGAATCAGGGCTAACCCTGCTTGCCTAAAACCATAAGGACTGGAGATCTCAAGCATCTGCAAAGACAACAGGATTAAGGCAGTGTGCTACTTGGTTACAAACTGCATTATTCTAAAATATTTTATCCCTAATTGTTTTTTTCTTCTGAGTTTACAATATTCATAGTACTCTCTATTTTTTCACTTCTGTTTCTATGGATAATAATGACTTTATAGAAATTTCCGTGGAAATTTTTCAGGTCAAGAAGTACACCAAGACTGAACTTGGGGCGGAGAGAATGCAAACAGAAAGAAAGAAGCTAAACTTAGAAGAATCTGAACACACTAACTTTTTATTCAATTTGATTCAAAATAATAATATTAATCTAATAATGAAATAGTTTGATATAACATCAATCAACATTTAAAGTATTTTATGTTTCAAAGTATGGCTCAAGGAACACTCATTGCTTAAATGCACTTAGACATAACAAGACAATATTTTTTTATTGGCATCATTGACACCTATGAACAATAGCCTAGTAAATAGATTAAGGTTTAACCTTCCTTTTCTTTGGTGGCTGTTTAGAGACTTTAAAAGAACAGATAACTCATTTCAACAGGAATCTACTACTGATATTTACCTCTACATAATCTTTAGCTAAGACATGGAATGCCAAAAACAAGCTTTTGTTAGCTTGACCTCCTCCACCCCCTAACAACAAAAGTTATCCCCAAACCCATGTTTTTATTTTAGATGTATTGATCTACCAATGTAAGGCTTGGCCTTTTAAATACCAAATACAATCAATGGCCAACAACCTGACTCCTTCTGGAGAGAAGGAAGCAGAACAGGGAAATTTCTTCGAATTGTTTGGTGACTTAGTACAAATTTGAAGAGGTCAGTAAATCCTGATGCTTTGAGCTAAATCTACTGGTAAATAATTAATTACATTTCTTAGACACTATAATCTTAATCTCGGTAAACAGAGAACACAGCTTTACCAAATAGATCATTCCATCTAAGTAATATCTTAAAGGCAGTTATTTAAATATTACCACAAAAAAACAGGGTTATATTTTGTTTAAATTAGACATTTAACTGAAGATAAAATGCAAATGTCCATAGTTTAAAAAGGAAAAAAAATACAAATTAACTGGCCTAGTCTTTTATCTGAGTTTATTAATACCATTTAAAATATTACAAATAAATCAATTACATCTCATGCATTTAAAATGCAAGTCTAAAATGTTCCAGAGAAAGGCTTTCATTTCAATGTGAAATATCCAAATTATTTCAACATTACAATGAGCAATTAGTTTGCAGAATCTGCAAACATTTAAATGTAGTGTCAGGAGTGTTTATTAACAGTTAACAATATTACCTTCAGGAAATACACAAAGGCCAAAATTAGTTGAGTTTCACTTGGACAATTTATTTAATACATGGGTTTTGGCAGACCCAGTTATTATGAAATATAGGAGAACTTTCACTTTAACTATGCCTGAACTGCCAGCAAATGCAAAGAAGTACATGCTTCATTAAATTAAATGTCATCCCACATTTATCAAATATTGTCTTAGTTACAGTTTGATACCTATCTAAATTCATATTCGAGCAAAACTAAGCCCCGAAAGTGCGTTTGTGGCTCTGCACCTCCAGAAGTGAGTTCAAAATACCTGCAGCTCATCAGAACTGCAACAATAACTCTTAATATTTTTTGTGACCAAAAAAAAATCAACTTTACTTCAATATATTTTCAAATATTTACTGGAAGTAATGTACAAGAAAAATACTATACAAAATCGTCTCCTGGACAGCTGCACCTCGCACCCATACACTGGCGGAGTTATAATTAATTGGTAACTAATCTAGAACGATTCTCCAGTTGTACAAACCATTAGGTTCAGATATATTTTACAAAGGTTTTTTTTTCCTATCTTCCCTCTTTTGGCATTTAAACTACAGCCTCGTCTTAAATAAACGATAGCTTCTTCACTTGTTTATAAGTTTAAATCACA
This sequence comes from Callorhinus ursinus, assembly GCF_003265705.2. NCBI lineage: Eukaryota > Metazoa > Chordata > Mammalia > Carnivora > Otariidae > Callorhinus > Callorhinus ursinus. Next base: position 37,321,285 of record NW_027397074.1, read on the forward strand.
CACAAAAAAGTTTAACCCTAAGAATCTTCAATGAATTCCAAGAATTTACAGAAACGGGTACAATACAAATTGGTGGCTGGACTAGCAAAAAAAGATTGGGAGATAATGCTCAGGAGTGGTGAAAAACGAGGTAGAAAAGGACAAACACGGAGATAGTTAAATCTGGTCTCACCGGAAAGGGGCATTTTTGCATAAGAAAAAGACACCTACCCTCACCCCCACCCCCACCCCATAAGTTAAGTTAATGCAATCAAAATAACTTTGGGATCAACATTAGCAGTTTCGAAAGAAAGACTTGTTCACTGCTAGAGGAAAAACTATCTAGAAGGGAAACCAAGTGGAAGGATGCTGTATTTTTTCTTTTAGTTTTTTAGTTTAAAAAAGATGTTAGAAAGATGGAAGAAGGCTGCTGCAGCGATTCACCAGGACTCCCCTTAGCTGAAACTTGAATCGGTTCCACCTCAAGGAACAAAGGAAAAGAGTCAGAGCTGACGTTGGGAGAACTAACTCTACAACCTCCGGGTCTCGGGGCCGCCAGATGGGCACACCCCATGCCGTAGTTGCGACAGCACTGCGCAGCGAGGGCAGCGGCACGCAGCGGCCAGGCAGGGCTCACAGAAGCCGAGACCCCCAAGGCTGCGCTTCTCGAACCTAGCTGGGCGGCTGCCCCAGTCGGGATGCCCTGCCTCGCCCTCCCCACGGCGCTGCTCAACCTTGTTCAACGGAGTTGTTCCCGCTCGTGCGGAGGCCCCCAGTCTCCCAGGCACTAGACTCGTCCAGCTCTACCTCCAGCGACCGCTTCCCTCTAAAAGATACAACCTGGGGATGGCAGAGAGAGGACGAGGAGAAGACGAAAAAGTAAAGACCCGGCAAGGCGCCGGTTACAGCTGTACGGGCTCCGAGTGTGTTACCTGGTGGAGATGGGAAAGCCAGGGCCCAGGAGAGCAATGGGTGTTACTTACATGTCCATATCCCCTTTACAAAGTAAAGTCACAAGAGTGAGTTGAAAGAGAGAGAGACTGAAAGAGACAGAAAGTGCGCGCAGGATGGAAAGTGGAAAGAGGCTGGAGGAGAGGCCAGGACAGACGGGGCCCAAGTGGACCGGGATGGCAGGGGGTCGAGAAGGGCAGCCGCAGGATGCGCGTCACTCCAGGCCGTTGCGGTGCCCGGGCTCCGGGGGCTGCAGCAACTCCGGGGAGTGGCAGGGCGGGCTGCCCGCGGCACTGTGCTCGCTGTCGGTGTCGCTGCCCTTCTTGCCGCCGCTACCCGAGCCCGCCGAGCCGCCGCCGCCGCCGCCGCTGTGCGTCTTCACGTGCTTGCTGAGGTGGTCGCTGCGCATGAAGCGTTTGTTGCAGACAGGACAGGCGAAGCGCTTCTCGCCCGTGTGGGTCCGCAGGTGCCGCTGCAGCTCGTCGGAGCGCGTGAAGCGCTTGCCGCAGAAGAGCCAGTTGCACACGAAGGGCCGCTCGCCCGTGTGCCAGCGCAGGTGCGCCTTGAGGTGCGACGTCTTGCCGTACACCTTGCCGCAGCCCGGGATGTGGCAGCTGTGCAGGCCCTTGCGCCGCAGGCTGGCCCCGGCCGGGCCCAGCCGCTCCGCCTCCTGGCAGTTGGGGCAGTCGCAGGTGGCGCGACCCGAGTAGCGGCGTGCGGAGGAGCGCGGGGAGCCCCCCAGCGGCGCCGACGGCCCAGCGCTCAGCATGGAGCCCCCAGCGCCGGCCAGCGGCGACGGGGCCGAGTCCGGGTAGGAGCCGGGCAGCACTGGCTTGAAGCCGTCCATGAGGTGCTGCCCGGCGGGGCTAAGCAGGTGCGAGGAGGCACCGCTGCTGAAGGCCGAGTGGCTCAGGCCCGAGTAATCCGAGTTGTAGCCTCCGAGCGGTGAGTGCAGCGAGGTTTGGAGCCCCCCGGCGGCAGGGTGCAGCGAGCCGGGCAGCGCCGCCGCGCCATTCGGGTTCTGCACGTCGATCCAGCCGGCACCCACGTCCCACCAGCTGGAGGCGCCGGCCGAGCTGACGTCGCCGGCGGCGCCCAGGCCCGGGTGCGAGGGCTTGAACCAGGACTCGTACGGGTGCGCCATGCCCACGCGCGGGTAGATGCCCTGCAGCCCGTCCACCGAGGTGTGCACCTTGGAAATGAACACGGGCTGGTGGGAGCCGTCCTGAGAATGCGCGGAGGAGCCGCCGCCGCCGCCGCCGCCCCCTCCGCCGCTACCCCCTGATACACCAGGGGCCTGGAACACCGAATAGTCGTTTGCGAAGGGCGAGCTGGAGGCGGCGGCCGCGGCGGCGGCGGCGGCGGCGGCGGCGCTGCTGGAGGTTAGGGAGAAGGCGCTGGAGCCCGGCGAGCCGCCACAGCTGAACGAATCGGATACCAGGGCCGCCGCCGCCGCCGCCGCCGCCGCGGCCGCCGCCGCTGCCGAGGACGTACCGCCGTTCCTGGAGGCCCCCGACACGCCGAAGCTCGAGAGACTGGAACCCACTACGTTGCAGCTGCCGGAGGAGGAGGACGAGGAACGTTTCCAGGGGTGGAAGCCTTTGCCGAAGGAAGAAGAGCTGTCCGAGAGGGAAGAGGGAGACGGGCTGGGGCTGCCGATCTTATTACAGGTAGCAGCAAGCATGGCCAGAGGAGTGGATCCCAACCTCGGTTCTTCCTGCGAGAAGGAGGAGAGGAGAAGGGGTGGGGGAGGGGGAGGTGGGCAAAAGGCCGGTGGGGGAGGGAGGAAAGAAATGTGCATCAGTCCTCCGGTAGCCTCCAAACGCCCCACGGCACCCCGTCTCTCGTTGCGGCGCGCCGCCACCAACTCACCTGGCTCCCCCAACAGCCCTGGCACCCGGCTGCTTCCTACTCTACGGGAGGGGACAAGTTTGGCTGCCGGCTTCTGATTCGGGAGCAAAGCGCCATGCTAAAGAAGAGTTTGACAAGTATTCTCGCCTAAAACAACACTCCCGTGCACACAAGGCCCCAGGCACTTCGAAACAAACAAGCAAGCAAAAAGTCCAGATTGGGGAGGAAGGAAGTTTCCTTTGCCGAGAAGCCTGGGGAAAAAAACCATTGGATTGCTTTTAAGAGCGCTTCCCCTGTAATCCAGAGAGAGCTTTGAAAATCCTGTTCCGGTCCCCAGAAACCCATGCTGGGTTGTTTCTCCCAGGCCAAAAGAGGTCAAACTAGAGGGTTCGCTCGCTCTTCCTGCTTTTCTTATTTTCTTTAAAAAAAAAAAAAAAGTCTACAAAAGTAAAAGAGAGAGACGGGTTCAACGTACCTGCAAGACAAGGCGGGCTGTGGTATTTTTTTAAGGGGAAGAGGGAAAATCTGCAGTATGCTCAGGAGGAAAAACTTGCTCTCTTTACCCCCGAAATCGTCGCATATAAAATGCACTGGGCGCACGACTCCCGGGCAGGGAGCGGCCGGGCGCTGCGAGGTGGCTTGTCTAAATGCCCTTCGAACCTTTTCCTGCGCTGAAAAAAGTGACTCTGCCCCCCTCTCCCCCTCTTTCTTTTCTCCAAACTCACTTGTATTTAAAGGGAAAAAAAAAAAAAAAGCTCTCAATAGAGACTGATAGCCCGTGGCCTGGCCGGGGCGACTTTAACCCCCTCCGATCGGCAATAAAAGGAAACTAATTAAACCAGCAAGAGAAAATCCTGAGACTCACCCCTAGAAGTGAAGTTGCCATCACACAAAAGTGCCCTCCTCCTCTCAGAGGATCTTTTTTATATTGATAAATCAGAGGCAGTGTTTTTTTTAGAGGTGTGCAATACAATGATCAGTTCCGCCCATTCCACCACAATTGTAGCTCCCTCTCCGGCTTTGAAGTGCCGCGGAGGCGCGGCCAGCCAATCTGCGGCCTCGCCGGGCCGCGCCGCGCGCGCGCCGTGAGGTCATCGGCGCCGCCGCGGGCCGCCGCGGGAAGGGGGGGGAGCGGTGGCGGGAGGGGCGCGAGCGACTGCGCGTGTGTTACAAAGCGGTGTGTGAGTGTGCAACAATGTAACTGTGTGCGTGTGTGACCAAGCTGAGAAGGAGAAGACAGTACAGACCGGGGGCGGGGGTAAGGGGTAGTGCATGTGGCAGTGTAGCAGTGACAATGTGGCGGAGGGGGAGGAGGGTAGACAGTGCAGAGAAGGGAGAGGGTGTTAGGGGTGACAATATAACCATGTGTGACAGGAGGGTAGAGGGACAGATCAGAAAAGTGTTGGGGGAAGGGTGTGAGTATACTCTAGTGTAACTGTGAGTGACAAACCTAGGGAGAGAAGGACAGGGCAGTAAAGAGTAAGGGGAGGTGGTGTGTGAGTGTGTTTGGTGTGGGTTGAGAGGGAGGAATATGAATATGTGTGTTTGTGTGTGTGAAAGAGAAGGGAGGGTGGATGCGTGTGTGTGCAGGAGAGGAAGTGAGGGAGAGGAAGGCTGTGTGAATGTGTGTGAGAAGAGGGTGGGGTGTGTGTGTGTGTGTGTGTGTGCACGCGCGCGCGCGCGTGGGCAACAAAGCTGGGGGTGGAGAATAGGAACAGCTCAGTAAAGTGTATCTACACAGAAAGAAATTGACGATTTGAAGAGTGAAACTGCGAAGTTGAGGGACGCTGAGTAAACAAATACAAACGCTGTCTCTGTCGCCAACTTCCTCTGGTTCCTTGTACCTAAAATCTTGAGTGATGTTTTTTTTCTTAACTTCTTGGACACTGTCACCACAGTTTTGAAGGAAGTCGTATTAATACCTACCTACACTTTCGCAGCTCTACAGCGGAAGGGTAGAAACTTCTGGCGGCTGAGGGGTATTTTTAGGGGTGAGTTAGGGCGTGTATGCGCCTGCGTCTATGAGTTGTTACTTTGATTCGGTGGCTTTTTTTTTTTTTTTTCCCCTTTCCCTCCTGAGGTGGGATTCCGCTTTGGAAGTGCAAGTCTCACTCTAGGGGACGAGCGTGTTAGTCCCACGACGCCGAGTAAATTTCAATACAAAAGGATTAGATAGAGATGGGGGTGAGAGAGTATTGTTTTTTTTTTCTTTGGGTGAAAAAAATGGGGAACGTTTTATGGAATTTAGAAGTTTTCACAGGAAACCTGATTGACACTTTCTGAGAAAAAAAAATGAATATTTTGACCGAAATCTGTGGGTTTTATTTATCAGAGAATAGAGAGCCCTTTGACAAATCTTGGGCCGCATGTATGGAGGCGTCTGCCTAATGGCGCTTGGGCCAGATAGCTTTGAGTATGTGTGCATGCTAATAGATACACTTAGTTCAAATTCGGTGGGTTTTAGAACTTGCTTCCCATTTGTGTTCTTAGTTGCCTTCAGAAATGTCATTACAATTTTACTGTCTCTACAAGGGAACATCTTAAACTACAGTAAATACCATACCAGTGTAGCAAAAAAGTCCACAGCCTTTCCAGTACCATTGAATATTTCATGTTTTTTTAAGTAATTCATAGTTTTAAGCAGTTACCAATGTTCTCAGAAATCTATTTTTAATGCAGAATTGATTAAAATGTTACTAGCTGGGCGAAGTGTCTTGACTGGGGAAACATTTTCATTTTATTGTTTTTGAACCCTCCTCAAGTGCATCAAGAGCTTCTGGAGATGTTAAAAAAAGAGAGAGAGAGAAATCCTCCTTGGGTTTACTAAACTCCAAAGTCAGGTTGTATCATTTGTGTAAGTTTCACTGAGCAGAGTTGAGGCTGATGTTTGTGGCCTGAGAGTGTGTGTTTCTGACCCCTTTTTAACAGTGTTGGGATATTGACTGTACATCATATCTATTGATTAAGGGGATAAGGTACATTCTCATACTTTGAAGTAAGTGTGAAGTAAATTAATGAACTGCTTCCTTTCTCTGAAGGCTGACGCTTACCATAAATGTCGTGTTTCTCCCTGCAAGCCACTCTGAATGATTTTAGCGTGTTGAGAAGGCGTGACAGGCCAGCCCAGAAGGAGGAAGGGGTGGGGGAAGGAGGGAACTCCGTTTAACAAATAAAAGAGAATTAACTTCATTGCTTTGGTCTCTTTCTATAATGATTTTCATTTTAAGGACCTAATACACAGTTGTTCAAATTTGGGGTTTAATTCTAATCAATACCATCACACTCAAATGTGGAGAAAAAAAGCTTTGAAAGAAGACTCCTTTCTTTGAGTAGTTACTTTTATCTTTTTATCCTCCTATCTTCTAGAAGGAAGTGAGGCAAGACTATTAAAAAAGTTAAATGCTGATTCTGAGAGTAAATAGAAGCATTAACCACTGGTTCCTCAAAAAATGCTGGAATCAGAAAAAACTCAGCATCATGTGATTACAGTGTTGAGCTCCCTACTTCTAAGATTTTTTATTTATAAATTCACTTTAGAATAATATGTAATTCTTCCTATGACAATGGGGGATAACATTGGTGTGGATTTAATGAACAAACTGGATTCCTCAATTTGTATAAGGTTGCAGCATTTGGGGATTTTCACAAAGGTTTGTATGTGCATCTTTCTTCATTAGAAGATATATAGAGATATATATGGAGATATACACATATATACATACATACATACATATTCCACTTACCCCATTAAAAAAAGTTAGGTGTTTATTTCATATTAGTATTGATCAAAGGGCATTTTTTCCTTTATACTATGCCCCCTCCCCTTCCCCTCCCCAAAAGAAGTGGTTAGTGTTTGTCATAAGGCATAAGACAACAGAGTTAAAAAGGAATTTGAAATTCCATAATTGACCAAAAATTAAAACAGTAATAATCTTGCTTCTGGTTTCAATGAAACTGGTCTTAATGGCAGCTCTTTATCCACTTTGGAGAAGTGACTCAATCATTTTTGAATCCCCCACAGGAAGAAACATCTGTAATCCACTGTAGATACAACCTGTCCGGCAGAGCATTTCATAACACATACAGTTCAGTTTACCCTTTGTGATATTGATCATTACTCTTGAGTATTGTGCTATGACCATATAGAGGTTTTGAAGGGCAGGAGGAAGAAAGATAGGAAGTGCAGACTTTCTAACATTAGAAGTTTCCCCCACCCCATATCAAGTTGAACGTGCTCGCAAGGAGCGGAGTAGACAGATATTCTGCTGTTTCTTGCAAACCTGTGGGATCCACTTTCAATAAAGCTAAAATCTATTAGCATTCTGTATGCATCTGCAGCATAAATTTCATTTGAATTTCAAATTTAATAAACCAGGAGGTTTTTAATCATCCCTGGTTTTATTTGTTTGATATTAACATGCTTATTGACCGGGTCTGGTGACCAGTTTGATCATTACAGGACAGCAAAAAGTTAATTAAAACGACCACAGCCCCTTAATCATATCATCTGTCTCATCCATGTCGCTCTCTTTATTACCAGTGATGATGGATAGTGTCCCAGATTAATTTCTCTGTTTCTTCGATTTGGACAACAGCTTTTGGGACCTAATTTACATCCTGGGAACAACTTGCTCAAGTATATCTAACACCTTGCAGCTACAAAATACATCAACATCTCCTTAGATGGAGTGAAGAACGGGGGCTTTTTTTGCAGGCGGGTTTGAAGACTAATCAATGCTGCGATTTGGAGCTCTTACACTTTCACAACCAAAGAAATAAAAGCTCCTAAAAGCAAATTAGAGGCCTCGATCCTTGCTTTTCCTTTTCAGGGAGTGGGGAGTGAAATATGCCTCCGCTGTTTGGTAAAGTAGATTAAAATGTGTAGATACAACGACAAGTAAATAAAACCATTTGTAACCATTAGGCGCAATTAAGGATTTATAGTGGAAAACATCAAAGTTATCCAGGCTTTCAAGTGTCCGGCAACACATCTACACCAAATACAGTTTTTGGACTAAGTGTGGTCCGGTATATACACAGCGCTGAAAAAGCCTGAAAGAAAAAAAAAAAAAAAAAAGAATGCACATGAACTACTGCATATAGGCGCGTACTTCTGCTGGGTACGTTTAAACCGGGCTCTTCGCATCTCGGTTTCCCGAGCGTTGGCAGGGACGCGCAAGCTCTGGAAGCTGATCGGCCAGTGCCCGCGGCGGACCGAGTGAACGCGGAGCCGGCCGCGAGTGCCTGGCAGGCGCCTCTTCCGAAATGGGCAGACAGCCCCCTATCCCTGGCCGCTGTGACCGGACCTTGAGCGGACGTGCTGGTTACTAAATAAAGCGCGAAGAGGGATTGGTGAGGCAGCCGAGCGCCGCCGCCGGCTGCAGGGAGCGGCGGGCTGGGCCAGGTTGGGGGCTATCTCGTCGTGGTCGGGAGATCTCTGGTCAAAGTTACTTTCCTGCTGAACAGAAAACCTGGCCAGGCGTGAACCTGTGGATTCCAGAGGGGTGCCCTTTTGCTGTCCAATCCTGTTTTGGGGAGGCCTTACTAGGAAGTTGCCTAACATTTCCTGGGAAGGGAGGTAATAAAAGCTCCTCGCTGGTGGCAGATTGTTGAACCGTAGGTGGGAAGGGATCAGTCGTCCAGAGCCCAGAGAGGGCTGTATTTTCCTGATTGGAAAATGGGAACTTCCACGCTGAACAATAGCCCCTATTAGTGAGGTTATTCGGTTTCAAACTGTCCGACCACATTTACAGCCGAGTCCTTACTTTCCTGGTACCGCTTAATTGGATGTATTGGTTGACCACAGTGAAGCAATAGTAACTCTTCATCTACTTGCATAGCATCTCCTGCTGGATGCAAAGCATTGCCTTGGTGACTCCTTTTGAATAAATAGGACCACTTGAGAAAACATTCCATATTTTTTCTTAATTGACTCGCTATTTTTCTTCTGTGTCACACCGCTTAATACTTTTTTCTTCTCTGCCATTTCAAAACATTCAAAAGTTAGCAATGGTTTAATTAAAAGAGATTTACTCATCTAACTTAGGATATTACATACTTTGATTCACTTTAGCTAGGGCATTCAGATCGCATATATTCAGAAGAGAAGGAGGAGTTTTCCCATGTATCAATCATATGAGTATGTAGGTAAGTTCATTGGTAGGAAAATATGAAGATATTCACCAAAATAGGTATTTCTTCCTAAATTAAGGGAATAAAAAATCTTATTTCCTTATTTGTTGTCTACATGCATAATGTTCACATTCTCATAGTATGTTGATAGGATTGTGTGCTAGTTTTACAGGCAGGCGTGTACTCTATGGTATATTTCATAGTCCCCTCTGCCAGCCCACAGATGAAATTGTTAATTAATTCTGCGGCACTTCGTATTCTTCTTTCATCATGTAAATGAAGGATACACACATGGGGAAAAGAGTTTGCTCATTTTGGGTGAATGGGGTGTGTGTGTGCGTGTGTGTATTTTTGTTGTGCACGGCAAGGAAGAGAGGCTTAGACATTCAAACGAGTTTGTCCTTGATTTTTTCCTGGAATGGATTTGTTTCAGCTGTTTTCTCTTTTGGTATTATATATCACTTTCTCACAGCTAACATGCGGAGTTAAAAACTACTAAATTCTTATCCTCAACATTATTGATTTCTTTTCATTCTGTTCTGTTACTAGAGGAGGTAATGCTCCCAGATTACCTCGTGGTCTCCTCCAGACGGTTGACAATTGCAATCGTAGTTTCGGGAAGATAAATGTTACTTTGGGAATTGTGCTTAATTACAAATAATCTAGGAGCTGCTCTGGTCTCTGGGTTTAACCACACATGTGTTCAAACCATTGTACAAGGTTTACCATTGGGTGATATTTATGAAAGGGGATACAGTTCGTTTTTCTAAAATCATGGGATAAACTAGGATGCTCCCACTTGGGGTTTGTCAACAGACCTTCAGAGATAACACAGACCCAAATAACACCAACAACAAAAAGTGTGGAACCTCAGAGTACTTGAAGGCTTAAGAAAAAAAAAATCCACTGGGGTTTACCTTCAGGTCAATTTTATTAAAATGAAAACCTGAAAATAAACCATTCTTTGTTGAATTCTTAAAATCTCTTAAGTAAACCCATTTTTTTCTGTAAAGAGCATTTTTGAACTCACATATTCTGATTTTCTTCTCCTTTCTTTTTCTGACAGAAGTCTTGTAGATATTCCCTGAAATAACCCAATGGTTATTTTTTACAGTTCCTCTTGTAACTCAGCTGCTACCTTTGTGTGTTTGATGCTTTGCTTATATAGCAGCTCAATTAGTGTTGTTTGTGTGTGTGTGCTTGCTTTTTTTTTTTTTCTAATAGTCTTATTAACAAGAAAAAAGGTGGCGAACAGGTTATTCTCTTAACCTGACCTGGCTGTAAGAGTAAGATGAGCAGCACTGAACAGATGTCCCCATTTAAGCCGTTCTTTTCCCACATGCCTGCTGGATATTGCAGGCGCGCAGGAAGCTCGCTTCAAACCTGGCCCATTTCAGGCCATAATGGCCACGTTATTTCGGCCCAGTGAACACGAACAAAATCGCGTGCTTTAGAATCATTCGACTCTGAGTCCAGGAAAAGCAGGGGGTGTGGTGGCAGTGGGGGTGGCTAGGGAGGGGTGTGTATGGGGGGGGAGCCGATTTCATCTCGGATCGCAGGAAGAGAACTTGCTCAAAAGAATTTTTCCCCAGCAAATATGGTATAATTTACAGCGCAACTTAATAATCCAAGGGGCAATGCAAAAGCCCTTTGCGTTGTAAACCGCTTCTAATTACCTGCCAGAGCAATTAGCTGACTATCACGAAGAAATTAGATCGCTCAATGTAGCATAAATAATGCGAATAATTTTGTAAGAAGAATGGAAAGCGAGACCTGGTGTTTCTTTATAAGGAAATAACACCTCGTACTGTACGAGCCCTCCATGAACACATATTAATGTCTAGGCATGCATGGCAATGAGTCCGAGCAGGAGCCCTCTGGCTGCAGTTCAGCACTTTTTCCGTTTACGTATGCGGGGTGAAAGTCGGCTTCCAGGCATTCGATCTCCAGCCTTCCAGCTCACAGTAATTAACACATAGCGACTTCAATGGGAAAACCTGTTTTCCAGATGATTTTTACAATGCAGCTTTATGTCTCATTTGGCAGTTTAAATAGCTGGAGTTGTTTTCTGGCTTCATCTCTACTATCATCTGTTGAGCATATTTTGCTTAGAATATTGAATCCCACCCAAAACTTGGGTGCAGGCTTTTGCTAACTTTTTTTTTTTTCTTAAGAAGTAGAGCTATCAGAAGCCACTTTGAGGATACCAGGGTAAAGAATTCTTATGGGGATATGAACGACATGTTTTCCTGAATGAGGCTGCACAATATATTGGGGTATTTTTGTGTGCTTCAACTTTATTTAAAAATCTACCTCAGTTATATTATATTTAACTCATTTCTCTTGATGAGTGTTTCTTACAAGGGGATTCAGATAGTGAGTGCGCACATTTCTTAGCAAAGGATTTTAAGAGTAAAGCGAAAACCTAATTCTGGAGGAGAGCTGACAGTGCATTTAGGTCTGATAACACTATCCGGCTCTTTGAAATTTACTGGGTTTGTAAATTACAAATGAGAAGACCGCATCAAAAGATGTTTGGAAATCGAATATATGCGCCGACACCCATCCACCCCCCCCCCCCCCCCCTGTTGCCCACAGCTCCACGTTTTCAGGTGCCGCCAAAGTGAAGGGAGTCACGGCCCCCCCCCTTACCCTAGTAAACGAGATGGGTCACATATTTGGGTCAAGTTGAATTAGCCCGGAGAGTTTCCGTGGTAATCGAACTGGACGTCTCTATTGGTCACAGCAAAGGGGCGTCGTGTGAATCCGGCATTTGCCTGGTCCAGCACAATCGCTAGGCTGAGTACCGCCCCCGCAGCCCTAGTAGTTTAGGGTTAGCGCCCTCACAACCCCACAACCTGCTCATCCCTACACATCAAAAGCTTTGCGCCAGGTCATTTTTGAACATCTTTCACGCCTGATTTCAGTGAGTTTTGCAGGACTTCACAATGATCTTGGCCCGACCCGCCGCTCACGCCCAGTGTCCTCCACCTGCGAAGACAGGGTCGATTTTACTGGTAACTGGAGAGTTCTGGGTGGAAACGGAAGGAACGGCGGTGATTAATTTCACCAACCCAGGCTACAGATTGGATTAGTGCTCTTCGTGGCGTCCTGTCTATGCAGTCCTTCTCCCCTATTAAATAGACAGGTGCTAGCCACCTTAGCCCCTTGCCCCCGCAGCTCAGGGTGGCTGGGCTAGGGAACAAGGAATAAGATTGTATGTATATACAGGGGGACCCATTACCAGATTCCGCCCCCACTTCAGGGGGTGTTAGAAATAAAATATCTACATCAGCTCTAGGAAATTAATGACGTGATGCGACAATCACTGGGTTCAGGGCATCTACCTTACCCAGCCTGAAGACCCCTTCCAAATCCTGACAGAAAAGCCCATCTCGGCGGAACAGGGAATGTGTTTTTTAGGCTTGACGAGTATGGACTCATGTACTCAGCAGAGGTTACCACTTTTTGAGAGGAAATAAAATCTGTATTCTTGCTTATGGATTCTGGAAAAGTAATAAAGGCTGCTCAGATACCGAGAACGCAATTTTCCTCAGTAGTCTTCACCTAAAAATTCCAACTTACTGAATGGTTTCGCAGTTCCATTTCTTCTGAACACTTAGCATCATCCTCCTCCCCCTCCCCACGTTGCCTTGATGATTCTCCATCTTAAATAACCAGGACCCTGCTGGCCACCAAAGAAGGCTGCCACATTTTAATTCAAAACAAGGGCCAAGATTGTGTGACTGAAAGAGTAAGAAGAGATCAGACTCTTTCCTCTTGAAGTGTCTGCACTTAACCTGCAGTAGCCTCCATAGTCCCCTTTCCCTCTCCTCTGTCTTTACTTAAAGGTTTCTTTCCTAATTTTTTGCAACGTTTCCTAAGGTAAAAGAAATAAGCTGAACTCATTATTGTCATGTCTGTAATTGTTCTAAAGACATTTTCCATGGCGGTCTCATAAGGCAAACACATTGGTCTTCAATCAACACTGAAGAAAGCAAACACTGGAAGAACCAAAGCCCACAACTTTGTAGTCTACACTCAGCATTTACCGCCCTGAAGTGAAATGCCCATTACCCTCAAAAGGGCAGCAGTTAACAACAGAAAGTTCTCATTTTTCTGTAGATGGTGCTTCAAGTAGTTTTCTAGATTACACCTATTCTAATTTAGTCATAATTCCCCCACTTCCTATACACCCGTTGAAGCTAGAAGAAAAACAGTTGTTGCAAACCCAGATGATTTGACTAGTACTGTCCAAGGTCAGTTTATTTGAAACTTTCTGGATAAAAATGTTAGAAGGATTAATGAACCCACTTCAAACCTTTTTCTGCTTTGGTTCAAGGAGTCCTCTAAGCTTAGAGAACAAAAGGATGACAATAATGATTTCTGCAATTTTGGCATACTTACCATATGGGACTCTAAGAAGAGGTGTGTAGCAAACTAATAAGAGCCAAAGTTAGACCAAAAAAAGTATTGTTAGTTGTTGCTAAAAGACACCTGCACTATTGATTTTATTGACTGGTATTAAGGCAGTAAAGAGTCTTTTGCTCAATTTGTGTTTTAATAGATCTTAGCAGATTTAACTGAAAATTGGCCAATTAATATATGGTATTCAAAATTTCAAAACAGGCCTTAGGTATTCACAACCAGTTTTATTAGGTGATTTTGCTGTTGATTTACCAACTAAGTCTAACTACTTTTTTTCTTAACTCAAGCTTGGGTGATTCGAATTTCCTCTCCTTTAGTTACCTAAGACTTAAGAACAGAAATTCCAAACGGTTAGAAATAGGTGGGGGAAAATGTAGGTTTACAAGTATGCGGGAGGAAATTAAAAGGCCTGGTGTGTCCCGGTCCATAACTCAGCTGGAGGGGAGAACCTTGCGGACCGAGTGTCCCAAAGAGGGGATGGGCTCGCTGAGACCGCAGTGGACCCAGGAAGCCGCGAAGATCCGCGCGTTCCCGCGATTAATTGTCCTGACAACTTGAGAGGTGCTCCCGCTTTCGGTTTCACGATATTCGGGGTATTTTGCCCTATAGAGTTTACCATTGATCTTGTGTCCCTTTTCTGTGCTACGGCTACCTAAGGGATCATGTCAGGAGCCTGGCAACGAAAAACCCGAGGCTACAGCCAAAGGGTTGGGTGGGGGCCTAGAAGAAAGGCTCCCACCTCACATCAGCCTGCAATAGTGGCAACAGCCCAGGAGCTGAAGCTTCCCAAGAAGTCAGTTTAATTAATATCCTGTCCTTGGGAAAACTAGAATAAAAGGTGAGTAGTGGACAACTTTCCCCATGCGTCGCAGGATCGGGAAGAAATGAGTGACGGTTGTCTTGTGTAGCAGTCGGGGAGTCCTTCCAAACAGGGGGCCGTCGAGCTTCCAAGGCAGTCTTCCGGGAGCCTGAGCGGGGATCTCCGACAGCTCCGCAGATAGTTTCCGTAGCCAGCAGTCACAATATTTGCACTCCCCTTTCTTCCTGGGTCGCCACTCCCTCCCCTTCCCTCCGACCTCCTCTCGCCCCCTCCCGCGACCGCCGGTTGTCCCAGGGCCCGCTCGCCCTCCGCCGCCCGCCCAGCGCGCAGGCCCGCGCCGCCTCACACCTTCCGGGCCCCAGCGTAGGCCGCCCGCGGGGGGGCACACGCGTCCCCGCCTGCCCGCTCGGCCCGGGGCTGCGGCGGGCGCTGGCGCGGGAGGCGGAGGCGCGGGCGCTAGGCTCCGCCGCGGCCCGGCCCGGCCCCGCCCCGCCCCACCCTCCGGCCCTCCCCTCCGCTTAGCCGCGCTCTCCCGCCGAGCATCGCCACCGGCTCCGCTTTCGGCCGGCCCGGACGCCGCGGCTCTCAGGCGGGGAAGGTTGCGTCGGTTCCCGCCAAGGGGGAGGCGCCACCCCGCCTCGGGGCGGTTGTTTCGCGCGGACTCCCGGGCGGGCCACAAAAGCCCCTTTCCGAAGGCTGGCCGGGCCGGTAGTCGGGTGTGCGACGGCGGCTCCCCACCCCTGCACTCAGCAGCCCGCCCCGCTCCTCCTCCTTCCCTCCCCTGTCCCTCCTCCTCTCCCACCCCCCGAGGGTTCGCACACCCCGCGGGCGGGAAGGTGCCGCCCTCGGGGCGGACAAAGGGGCAGTCCGGGCGGGAGGGGGCTGCGGCCGGCACGCGCGGCTGCGGGAGGGGCCCGCCGCGCCCCCGGCCCCCGACCTGACTCTTGCTGGGCGGCCGGCGAGGCCGAGGGGGGCGGA
The DNA here is from genome assembly GCF_003265705.2 of Callorhinus ursinus. Taxonomy (NCBI): domain Eukaryota; kingdom Metazoa; phylum Chordata; class Mammalia; order Carnivora; family Otariidae; genus Callorhinus; species Callorhinus ursinus. The sequence goes on from NW_027397074.1 coordinate 37,336,424, forward strand.
GGGAGGCGAGCGGTGGCGGGGGCGGGGGGTGGCTGCGACCGCCGGGGGCGTGTGTGCGGGAGGGAGTCGCGGACCGGTCAGGCGGCCTGGGACCCACCAGACCCGGGTAAGAGCTGAATCTCCTGTTCTGCTGGTCTCCCCCTCCAGGTCTTAACTGGACTGGACTGGACTTGAAAGCTCTTTTAAAAAAATTTACATTCTTGTTTCTCTGTCAGCGATAATATATCAGAATCACCCAAAGGTCTAGTTAAAACGCTTATTGCTGGGCCCCATCCCCAGAGTTTGTGCTTAAGAAGTCTGGGGGTGGGAACTGATAATTTGCATTTCCAACTAGTTCCCACGTGATGCTGAAGCTGCTGATCCCGGTACCACAGTCGAGAATCACTGTTACACGATTCCCGCCTCACCACTCCCTTACTATAGAAGTGGGGAGATCTCCCACAAAGATCTCAAATGCCCTGCTTGTGCTCTCATTGCCAAGGTAGTTTCACCTCTTTTGAAGGTAAGCTCTATATTGAGTGTGGACTATATTTTCTTCCCTGACGCTCTAAATTTGAAACTCACCAAATGCTGGAGTGTAATCCCAGCGCCAGTGGGGCTTGAGAAAGCGACGCTGGCATAGACGGGAACCAGAGAAAGTCACACCTCAGCTGGCCATGTCCCCTCATTCACAACGGGAACCAGGGAGATGGGTCTCAACGCTCCAGCACAGATTCAAAAGGGAAGCAAGCAATTTTCTTCTGATGTAATGACCATCGCCTGCCTTCTCTTCTTTATAAGTTTTGAAATGTTTTTTGTTCAGCCCTTTGTCCTGCATATTTTTATTGTTTTATATTTTACTGAGAGACCTAGATTTTAAAAAAAACAAAACAGGCAAAAGAACTGGATGACCAGCAGAGACTTGATTGAAACTTTTTTTAAAGCCACATTGCAGTTGAAAAATTCTCTGATGTTTTAAAACATATCTATGGATTTAAAGGGAACATGATTAATAGTATCACTTTAAACGCACTTTAAACGCACCCCCTGCTGTCTCAAATCTGATTCCTCCAAAAAATTATTTGAAAATCTAGTGTGAAATATATTTTGACATTCAAATCCAGTGAGAGTTAGTTGAGGAAAAGTACCCCAAAAGAGACACACTAAACTTTTCTTATCCCCAGTGGGCGGTGTTAATCATCTGGTTTGAGCCTTGTAGTTTTCACTGCCAAATACTTAGGTTTGCTCAAAGGGAAGAAAGTTGGAGACTTGCATTCACTGTTTTTCAAGAGGAGATTAAACACAAAATCGATTTAATGGAGCATCTGTAATCTTAAATACAAGAAGTCAAGAGCTGAGGCTGTAATAGAAAGGTTAGCTTTCCTCCATTGTTCACACAATCTAACTCATATTTTTGGAACTTAATTATCAATGAAAGCTACTACATCAACGCAATACAGTATAGGCAAATTACAAGAACCTTTTACTTCTCCCAACTGGGTTTAAATTGCAAATCTTAACACTGAACACTGTGCTTTTGGCATTGAATATTCAATACAGTGAAATGTGTTTTAAGTGAACCACCCAAGGGCCCAGGAACATTTGCTTAATAATGATACTTTGCAATTCTATAGGGCCTTTCAGGCAAGGATCTCAAGTGGAATGCTCTTTAACTATACCCTGCATGGGAAACCTTGGGAATATTTTAAAGTACTCACTTAAGGCCTATTGGAAAGCATCTTTAGTATAGATTTCACAGTATGGTTTTAAGAAATGAGGTACTGTAGAATTTTCAATCTCAGGAGTATCATTTTCATGGGGGTTTGATGGGTATTGAATATTTATTAGTTATTTCATGTGAAGCTTAAAATGTATATTTCCCCCAACTTTTTATTTTGAAAAATTTCAAACCTACTTTGAAAAGTTGAAATAATAGTTAATTTCAGTGAACACCCATATTCCTTTCATCTAGGCTAACACTGTTAACATTTTGTGACAATTGCATATATGTTCTCTCTCTCTCTCTTTAGGTAGGTAGATACTGACATACTACATCTGAATAGATAGGTAGGTATAGCTCTAGGATATGCCCAATTACTTGTTTGCTTGTTTGTTTATTCATGTGCATGCATATATTTTCTGTCTCACCCATTTAAAGTAAATTATGAACATCATTGTACTTCTAGATGCTTCAGCACACTTCTGCTAAAAGGGCATTTTACCTAACTGTAATGCCAATATGAAGAATACACTCTAATGACTTTATTTTTGAATTCAGAATAATAAATTTTGTCAGTATTGTCTATGAACTTAGAAAATGAGATTTAAGCCAATGCTGGTATAAACAATTCTAAAATACTATTCTATTACCTAGGGCATGTTGGGAATTCAAGAACCTGAGATTCTCATTAAGGAATTGCTGTAGGAACAATATATACCAAGTGTTTTGAAATCAGATTTCAAAAACAATTCAAAAAAACAGAACAGCTTTTTGACATGCTTATGGAACACAAAAGGAACATTTATATTCCAATCCAAGCTTCCCCCCCAGAAAAATTAATCTGCTTTTACCTTAATTAATGTTTGATCTAAATTATCAGAATAATTGTCTTAATTATCCACTTTGTTTTGCTAGCTAGTGTAGACTTAACGAAAGTGAAAATAGCATTGGCAGTTATGTACTTTGAGAAGTGTATATAGACCATTTACATAATTTAGTCAAAATGGCCAATTAATTGGTATAATTATGAATGTCTAGACTTAGCTTTTATGGGTAGGCAGAAGAAGTAAAATCTCCCCTCTTTCCAGTGGTTGCCCTCCTCTAGCTTTAAAGATCCATATTTTTCCTGTATTGAATATTTTTACACTCCTAATTTAAAATATTCTCATATTTTTGTAATATAGGCATGTTAATTAAAAGTAATTATCCAAAGACTATCAAGTATATCTTCTTGCCTCTTAGAAGTCCTTGAATTATGACATAACTTAATGTGTGATTTATCCCACTTTTGGAAATGTATATAATTACATATTTATGCCTTATACTTAATTTTCACTCATTAGCATTATTCTCTCTTCTATAGAAAGTCAACTTCAAACTGCATGAAATTCCTGGAGCTTAAAGCCATTTTACAAATAAATGTCGATGAATTTATGCAGGTTTTTAGGTGTGAAATTCATATGGCTTTATGTAAAAATTAGCAGGAACATTAAATTTTATATATACAATTACCTCCTTGGGTCAGAATCACTTGTTACTTTATTTACATGTAATTTAATGTTTTATCCTTACGTAGTTCACATTTTTAACATGTCTTTCTACTGTATTCTAATAAAGTCTTCATCTTCTAAAGCTATTTGTCAAGGCAAAGCAAAAGTATTGATGGTTGTGTTAATCCCATTAAACAAAGAACTGCAGTATGAATAGCTTTACTCAGAACTTAAGCTTCAGAAATGTAGGACCTAAATTACATGTTTTTTTGACCACTACTAATGGTTATTGTCTCTGTCCCTGGTAAATTTGTTTTTATTGATCAACTGAGAGAAATTGAGAATGAAAATACTTCTACAATTGATAGACATTTCCATATATTTGGAGAAGCTAGAAGCATAGTGAATATTGAATTATACATGGAAAAAACTGGTTTCTATTTCCAATTTCACTGATTCTCTATATTTGATTAGATGACGGATCAGTTAAACCACTGGAGCCTCAGTTGGTGCACTTGTAAAATAAGGATATTATTTGCCCTACCGACTCCACAAGATGGCTCTGAGGACCTGAAGAGATAGGTATTTGAATTGCCCTATTTATTGAGCACCTACTCTAGACAAACATAAGCAATAGATGCCTAATTTCAAGATATTTACAGTCTCTGAGTAGGAGAGCAAAAGTGCAGGGAGTCACCAACACAACATATGGTAGAGAATTGAATATGTGTTTAATGAGTTGTACAAATCGTTACTTTGGGTCAATAGGGAGTCGCAAGAAGACAAAACTAGGGGTCTTCAGTGGATTATAAGAAGATACATGTAACAGATGTGGAACATTTTGAAGATAAAAATTTTTACTGTTCAGTTTTTTTGGTGAGTAAATCTAAGACAAAGCTAGAGCAGCCCTTTTTATGTGACACAGAGGATAAAGCTATAGATGGATCAGTAGCATACAATATATACCTAGTAAAATAGAGATAGAATTAAAAGCTAAGAATAATGAGGTAGGGAAAACTAATTGTTGGTGTTTTGCTTGGAATATCAGGTTAAACAGTGTACTGAGACTTCATCAGTAAATACTGCCTTGTACCAGTATCTTAGATTAAAAAAAAAAAAAGGCAGCTGGCTTAAAAAGAAAATTTTATTGAAGTAAATGGGGCTCCAAGACTGTCATCCTCTTTTGTTTGTCAGGGATGAGGTCCTGCCCACTTTGGGGCACTGGCTCTACATCTGTCATTCCATTCACCAGTAAGTCTCAAAGTCAGGACACTACAGCTGTCCTGTTCTTTTCACCCTTTTCTGGGGTAGAAGAGATGAGACAACTGGCTGGCTGGTCTGGGCTTCATCGAATATTCAGCAAGTCTGTACAAGCACTATCATGTAATTGTATTGTTCTCCCCTTTATTTGTAGAGCAGAACTTTTCAGTCTAAAAGTTCACTGGAATGTTTATTTTATTATATATGTCCTTATTTAATTATTTTGCTTTGAGTTACATTTGTTAATAAAACAATGGTGTCAAACTGTTAGCCAAATTTACATTCTCTCATACACATGTATACATTTGCATACCCAGAAGTGGTTAGTGAAGGGAAGGGGAAAGGAAAATCCAGTTGGAAGGTTCTGGTTAGGTTTCCTTCCAAATAAGGACTAATCTGTTGACTTCCCAAATAAGACATGTGGACATAAGCAAAGAGTCTTTTGTGCTTGGAAGTAGCAAATTCTACTAATTCGGTATTAATGGCTTGGATCTGTCACAGGAACCTGAATGTAGAGAATCAAATGGCTTTTCTATTGGTTGGTGACTGGCCTGGTTCTGTTTGAACTCTGCAGCTTTGCATGGCATTGAATTGGTAGAGACAAGATCAAAATTCGTTTGGGTTTTCCTTTTGTTGGCTGTTGACTATGTATGTATGTGTGTTTTGAATTACTCTTTAATCATCCTAATAATCGTAATGGAAAATTACTAATTCTAATTTTTAGCATCAGAAATTTAGATCCTTCCACAGGTAGGTTTGGAGTAGTTCTAGTGAAACAGACTTTAGAGCCAGTAAACAGCCAAGTTCCTAGGAAGATACTCCACATACAAATTATGGGGGAGTAACACATGAATTCTGAAGATAGTTTCCGTTTGGAAATCCAAATTCGTTTTCAGATCTAAGGGTATTTTGCCAAAGAATACCATGCCTAGCTACTTACCATAGGAAACTTAGTAACATAAATAACCAACAATATAAGACTTCCACACAACTAATACACAGAAGTTTGAACAGAGTAGCTAGAACTAAAACTAAATAAAACACTAAAAAAGAAAAAGAAAAATGTAAAGACTTTTTTATTAGTTCTTTTTAATTGTTGGGAAAAAAATTATAAGTTCTTTTGTTACTTGCAAGATTAGTCTGTCAGGTATTAATACTGTACTGTAGATTTTAGCAAGATGGGAGTTATTAACCCTAAAAAACCAGCTGTGTCTACATCAGAAGTTCAGCTTCAAGTAAAGCTTAAGTTTGCCCATTTCTTTTCTTTCAGCTTTGTTCCCATTCTAAACTGTTAAGTGTTAACAGCAGAGGAAATCAGAAAAATGCCTTAATTACTCCATAATTCTACCTAGATACCCAGGAAGCCTTGTAATGAGGCATCTCTAAGGGTGCTCTCGGGTAGTCCTTGCTCAGCTGTCATGAATTTAAATGCCTAATCCTGATGCATGGCCATCACATCCTTTGGCTTTTCCTTGAGTCTCAGTTGTTCTTAATCTTGGTTATAATTTCATACTCTCCTGAGAAGGTTTCAGAAATCCTGATGTCTGGGCCCAGCCCTTAGACATTGACTTAATTGGTCTGGAATGTGGCCTGTGCACTGGGATCTTGAAAGCTCCCCAAAAGAGTACTGACAAATGATTTTAACCTGCAGCTGAGGTAGAGACCCATTCACTTAAAAGAATGCACTACTTGGAGGATGCTCAAGAGTTTACAGTTTAGCAGCTCCTCTCCAGGTCTTTCCTGCAAGGTCTTTAGTAAAGGGTGATAATATCAAATATCTACAGGGGAGAAGCAGGTAAGATGTTACATAAATTCAGAAGGAGAACAAAGTACACAGGATTCAGAGCCCTGTCATATGGAACATCTTTTCTCATTTAATTACTACAATATCCTAAACTAAATGCCTTCATTTTGTTATAATTGCTGTCTTAGATTTTAAACTCTTAAAAGACATTGTTGTTTCCTTATACCATGTACCTAGAAGCACTTGGTAGATTTATTTAAATAATAGTTATTTCAGTTCCCTTGCTTCATACTCTTCCTCTGACTCATGTACAGTAGACTCAACCTAATATTATTATTATTAGGGAAAAAAAGACATAAGTTGAATATTTCTCCACTGATAGTTACAGGGAAGGAATCCTTTCTTAAAACTTTACCTGTAGAAACTAAAAGCCTCCTCTTTTTTTTTTTTTTTTTTTAAGATTTTATGTATTTATTTGTCAGGGAGAGAAAGAGAGAGAGAAAATGAGAGAGTACAAGCAGGGGAAGTGGCAGTTAGAGGGAGAGGGAGAAGCAGTCTCCCCACTGAGCAGGGAGCCCAATGTGGGGCTTGATCCCAGGATCTCTGGGATCATGACCTTAGCCGAAGGCAGACACTTAACCAGCTGAGCCACTCAGGAGCCCCTAAAATCCCCCTCTTATAGTAGTGATTCTTATCTTTTGCTTTATCTTTTTTTAGTCACCTCTATAAATTCCTAATATAATTTTCTCGTTAATCCTCTGAGGTTTTATAGGCAGTCTACTGGTAATCATAATTTGGTCTCTCCTTTAATCATAGTTCACAGTCTCTTACCCGCAATTCATTTGAAAATGGAAAATTTGTAAGTTTGGCACTAAAACTTAACTCGAATGGATGTGAGGCTGTTTACAGTCTTTATGTTTCCACTTTGCGTTAATCTTCATACATTTTAATGTAGAAATATTGCTGATTGCAGAGTACTGCATCAGTTTCTGTTCTTATATGATATGTAGTAAACTTTTCTAAATTATGAAAACTTCTGAATTCTTGAATGTATACAATCCCTGAGTCAGAAAAGGAATGCAGGCTATATTTATTGCTTTATCTTAATGTATTTCCTTTTTTGAGCCTAATTATATTCCTATTTAATGTCTAAATACCTACTTAATTTTTTGATAAAAAATATGTGAAATTATAACTATTTTGTGAGTGAATATGGCACTAAGTTCTCTTTTAGTGTTGAGGAAGTTGATTTTGATACTTTTGGTAATAATGATGTTGATTCTGCCATATTTCTTCAGCAGAGGATACAGCCACTGATTGCAACAAAAGCTTTATGTATTGGAGGGAAAAAATTGTGTTGGAAAGAATACAGTTGACTAGAGTTTGCTTTTATCCAAACATTTAAATCCCTTATATAGATTCTGAAAAGCAGCATGAAATACTTTGTCTTCACTTCAACTAACTGCAGGCCACTGGGAAGTTATATAACTGTATATAGCAGGTAGCCATAATGATCATATTATATACATCATCTATACAGTTAGGTGTTAACTGCGGGTGGTGATTATTTTATTTATTATTTTTTTAAAGATTATTTGAGAGAGAGAGAGTGTGCAAAAGTGGGGAAGGAGGGGCAGAGGGAGAAGCAGACTCCCTGCTGAGCAAGGAGCCCAATGTGGGACTGGATCCAAGGATCCTGGGATCATGACCTGAGCCAAAGGCAGACACTGGTGGTGATTATTTTAATTTGCAGTTATACTTATGAATTTTTAAAGAAATAAAGACATAAGTCTAAGGATTACCATTATAAAAAGCTAACTCAGTGTAAATAGTCTCTGAAAAAAATGTGATTTAGGGACTTCTAGTTAAATTTAACAGATTGAACATGTAGGTACTTTCCTGCCCCTCTCCAGAAACCTATCAAAATCATAATAAAAGGCTATGAGAGAGCAAAGTAGAACCCAGAAATAAACCAAGAAATAGTCATGGAATCCAGAAAACAATCCAACCGAAGAAAAGAGATGAAGGAAACAGTGACAAATAGATATTAGGTTTGGAGAGAACAACTAATCCAGGTTGAATCAGGAAGCTGTAGGAGGGAGAACTTCAAGAAAAAAATGCAAAAGTAATGGATTATTTGATGTGCATAAATCTTTAAAAAATTTAATGAACATTTGACAAATCTGTCATAGCTTTTGGAGAAAAAAATAGCCATAAGTAGTACATAGAAAATTAAACCAATGTGAAATCAATGAAATTAATAACTCCAGGAAAAACAAAAAGGTTAATGAGAGAGAAAACAATTGGAATATACCACTTGGCTTAATCGTAAACAATACGTAGTCATAATATAGTAAATACCAATTATTCATCTAAATAAAACATTTGATATAACTATATTGGAAAGTGGAGACAAATGTGTATTTTTTTTGAAAGGGAACTGAGGGTGGTATAAGAGAATTAATCATCATGCATATCATCCATAATAAGAAATCAATGGGTAATATTAAAAAAGTATATATTTACAATTTGAAAATATGTGCTTAGTTACTAAAAGTGGTTGCTTTGGGCTATAGGATTGGGGGGGTATGGTGGAGAGAAATAGGAATGGGAACATTGATTTTTATATGTATATGTATTACATAGATAAAAATTAAAATTAAAGAAATATCTTAAAAAAACAAACAAACATGTGGTTTGAGGAAACACCCCCAAACTATTCTTTCACTTCCAAAGCAGTTAACATGTACAGATATGATTTATTTTAAGGCTCCCCAGATCAAAATATTTTTTTCAGCTTGTTACTAGGGGGAAATGCTAAACCTAAAGTCCTCAGAAACTCAGTTCTATGGGCTCAGAATTCCAGTCAAATGATAAAAACAAACAAACAAACAAAAAAACAGTTATAACAATGAAGGAAATAATTTACATGTTTTATTTTTTATTCCATCTCTTTGATTTCTTAGTGGCAAAGTGCAATGGAGTCAACATTCCTGGATTTGAAAAAGCTCTATCACTCATTATGTGATCTTGGACCAGTAGCTTAACTTCTCTAAACATTGGTTTCTTCTCTAAAATCAGATGATAAGGGTTTCTATCTCATAGGATAAAATGAGATTATATTAGTTGGCAAAATGTTTGGAGCATCACAGGTATGTATTAAATGCTAAACTATTGGGGCACCTGGGTGACTCAGGCATTAAGCGTCTGCCTTTAGCTCAGGTCATGATCCCAGAATCCTGGGATCGAGCCCCACATTGGGCTCCCTGCTCAGGGGGAAGCCTGCTTCTCTCTCTCCCACTCCCCTGCTTGTGTTCCCTCTCTAGCCACCACTCTCTCTGTCAAATAAATAAATAAAGAAATAATCTTTAAAGATAATAAATGCTAAACTATTATTTTTCCTTTCCTTTCCCTCCTTCCTAGGAAACAGGATATTCTCCAACAGCTCTATTAACATGCATTGTCTTCTACCACTGGGTAACTAGATGCTTTTTAACTTACTCTATTAGATAGTTATCTCATTATCTCTAGCTACATCTGTTTTTATAATCCAATGAATTATGGGCCATTATATGCTGTACAACTGAACTAATTTTTAAATAGGTGTCTGTTATATATTACGCAAGAACAAGTAACTAGTTTCTGATGTTCTGAGGGAGTACATTTAATATTAATTATAATTATTGAGAATTTTCATTTGTTAGCCTTAAATTGCTATCTATAAAATCTGATCAAGTCTAAGATGAATTATGAGTAATTTATTATTCCCATTTGGCAGATGAGAAAACTGAGGTTTGCAGAAGGTTGTTATAGGCTATATAGTTTATGTTTTTAAAAAGGATTTCATTCTGTTCTAGTATAATATATGATACACCTCAATTCATTTTAACTTTATCATTTTAGTACTATCATAAATGCTGCTGAAAAGGTAATAAAATGTTTCAAAACCTGAATACATAGTCAGTGATAACTTTGTGTCATAAATTGGATGGCATTTTTGAATCCTAACTGGCTATAGGGTTACCCTTGGTTGCCACAGGGTCAGTAAGACTTTTCTCCATTGATTGCTTTGATTGGTTTATTTGTGCATTTGTTCATTAAATTACTACAGAATGCTCACAATGGTTTTCCACCCCCTTACTTTCAATCTGGAGGTGTCTTTGGGTCTAAATGAGTCTCTTGTAGACAGCATATCTTGCTTTTTTATACAATCTGATACCCTGTGTCTTTTGATTAGGGCATTTAGCCCATTTACATTCAGAGTAACTATTGAGAGATAGGAATTTAGTGCCATTGTATTACCTGTAAAGTCACTGTTTCTGTATATTGTCTCTGTTCCTTTCTGGTCTCTGTTACTTTGGGGCTCTCTCTTTGCTTAAAGGATCCTGTTTAATATTACTTGCAGGGCTGGTTTAGTTATCACAAATTCTTTTAGTTTCTGTTTGTCCTGGAAGCTTTTTATCTCTCCTTTATTGAATGACAGCCTTGCTGGATAAAGTATTCTTGGTTGCATATTTTTCCTATTTAGTACCCTGGATATATCATGCCAGTCCTTTCTGGCCTGCCAGGTCTCTGTGGATAGATCTGCAGCCAGTCTAATATTTCTACCTCTTGTCCTGAGCTGCTTTCAGGATTTTCTCTTTGTCTCTGAGATTTGCAATTTTCACTATTTTATGTCAAGGTGTTGACCTATTTTTATTGATTTTGAGGGGTGTTCTCTGTGCCTCCTGGACTTGAATGACTGTTTCCTTCCCCAGGTTAGGGAAGTTCTCCACTATAATTTGCTCCACTATTCCTTCTGCCCCCCTCTCTCTCCTTCCTCTTCTTCTGGGACCCCAATTACTCTAATATTGTTTCACTTTATGGTATCACTTATCTCTCAAATTCTCCCCTCATGATCCAGTAGTTGTTTATCTCTCTTTTTCTCAGTGTCTTTATTCTCCATCATTTTGTCTTCTCTGTCACTAATTCTCTCTTCTGCCTCATTTATCCTAGCAGTTAGAGCCTCCATTTTTATTACATCTCATTTATAGACATTTTGATTTCAACTTGATTAGATTTTAGTTTTTTTATTTCTCCAGAAAGGGATTCTGTAGTGTCTTCTATGCTTTTTTTCAAGCTCAGTTAGTATCTTCACAATCATTATTCTGAACTGTAGTTCTGACATCTTAATTATATCCATACTGATTATGTCCCTGGCAGTCAGTACAGCCTCATGTTCTCTTTTTTGAGGTGAGTTTTTCCGTCTTGTCCGTCTGTCGAGAAAAGAATAGATGAAGAAGAGAACAAAATACTAAAATGGCAACAATGACCCCAGAGAAATATACACTAAACAAGAAGAGAAGATTAAACAATCAGAAGAGACACAAAACCGAAAAAAAAAAAAACCTAAAAAAAAAAAGAGTATAATCAGGTGAACAGAACAGAGCAGTACACTGAATCCTGTATGTATTTTGGTCTGTTTGTTAGAAACTTAGATCCCAAAATTGTAAAGAAAGGAAAACTTACATACGTACAAAAATAAAATTAAATACAATGAAAGGGTAGAATGTAACTGTAAAAATGAAAATTAAAAAAAGAGTTGATGAAAGCCAAAAAAAAAAAAAAGAAGAAGAAAAGAAAAGGTATGGCCCTTACCCTCAAGAAGTCCAGTGGGGAGATCTATCCTTATGTATTTTTAACACAATGCTATTAAGGACTTAATGCAAAAGTGAACAGGGCCCTCAGTTTAAGGTGGAATGTACCAGCTAAGAGCACAGTGATTTGAACGTTAGCTCTTTTTCATGGTCACCTTGGGTAAGTTACTTAACTCTCTAATGCTTAGTTTCCTTATCTATAAAAGGAGAATATAGTAATATCAAATGCATGTAGTTGTGAGGAATAAACCATCATAAGTACCTAAAACAGACTGGTTTTACCATTTCCTCTGTATATGCCAGGTATTCATGTTTAAAGAGAATACAGTAAGCAGAGGTTTCCAGCACTTTGTCTGCATCTTCCCTCTAGTGTGGTCTCTTGGAGGAGACTGTTTCTTTAGCATGTCTCACTTTGGTATTTGGCTCACTTTCAGAGCCTGGATTTACAGATGGTAGCTTTCCTACTGTCCTTCCATCCCTGAAATTGTAGCTACTGTGAGATTTTATCAGTAAGTCCAGGGAATACATTAATTGGGACATTGGAAACTGGTTGAATTTCACTAGCCTGGTCATTACTTCCTGGATATCCTTTTATATTTTTACTTCAACTTGTACCCACCAATATGGTTACAAGAAGGAGCACCAAGCAAATATTTATATAGAGCCCCAAAAATTATGAGTAGGTTAGGGGCGCCTGACTGGCTCAGTCAGTAGAGCATGTGACTCCTGATCTCAGGGATTGCAAATTCAAGCCCCATGTTAGGTGTAAAGATTACTTAAAAATAAAATCTGTAAAAAAAAAAAAAAGAATTGTAAATAGGTTAGTAACGTCCTTCCCAAATGACTTTACATGTCATTTTTATGTGGTATGGAACATCTGATAATTAAGAGTGTGGCAAATATTACCTTTCCCTGTTGTATAAACGGAGTTAATAGATTGTTGTGACTCTAAAAGTACAAAAGTAATTTGTTTGCAAGTAAGAATACAGAATAATATTTTTATTGACTAATAATATATATCTTAATCATAGACTCCATAACAGTCTACTAAAAATGATCAGCATTTGTTTACTTATATTTGATAATAGATATTTTACATTGCTCTAAGATTTTTTCTTAAACAATTTTTATTAATTATATAATTTTATTAAAGCCTTAATCAGCAAGCAGAATTTTCTACATGTCTCCCTAGTGTTTTTTTTTTTCTGGTTTTATTGAGAAATAATTGACAGACATCACTGTATAAGTTCAAGGTATATAGCATTGTGGTTTGGTTCACATATATTGTGAAATGATTCCCACAATGGGTTTAGTTAACATCCATCATCTCATACAGATACAGTAAAAAGAAAAGAAAAAAAATTCGCCTTGTGATGAGAACTCTTAGGATCTACTACTGTCATAACAACTCTCCTATATATCATATAGCAGTGTTAACTATAGTCTTCATATTATATATTACATCCCTAGTACTTACTTATAACGGTGAATTTCTTCCTTTTGAACACCTTCCTCTAATTCCCTCTTCTCTCTCCCACTTCAGTAACCACAAATCTGATCTCTTTGTCTATGAATGTAGTGTTTTTTGTTTTGGGGGTTTTCTGTTTGTTTAGATTCCATATGTAAGTGAAATCATACAGTATTTGTCTTTCTTTGTCTGATTTATTTTACTTAGTATAATAAGGTTTCTCCATCCATGTTCCTGGAAAAGGTAGGATTTTCTCGGCTTTATTTATTTATTTTTGAATGAATAATATTCCTTGTGTGTGTGTGTCCATTCATCCACTGATGGACACTTAGGTTATTTCCATGTCTTGGTTGTTGTAAATAATGCTGCTCTGAACATGGAGATGAGCTATCTTTTCAAGTTAGTGTTTTTATCTTTGGATATCTTCCTAGAAGTAGAATTGCTGGATCATAGGGTAGCTCTATTTTTAACTTCTTGAGGAACCTCCATACTGTATCCAGAGTGGCTGTACCAGTTTGTATTCCCACCAACAGTATAAGAGGGTTCCCTTTGTTCCACATCCACACCAGCACTTGTTATCTCTTGTTTTTTTTATGATGGCCACTTTAACAGGCATGAGGTGATATCTCACTGTGGTTTTAAACTTTAAGAATTTCTTAAAACAGAATTTGTTATGAGACAACTCTTAAAGGAAGAATATTTGGTGGATATTTGAAATATTTGCTGCCTATGTAAATAGACCTTGAATCAGTGTGAGGTCCAAACAATGTATACAAGTATGAGTCAAAGATGGTGTTTGCAGCATTACTAAGAGGCTAAAATTAATCACTTCATAGAATTTTGAGTGTTTGTTTCTCCTATTTGTTAGAAAATTCTTTGAGAGCAATGACCGTATCTTAGGCCCCTTTATTTTCCTTCCAGCTTACATTATCTTGCTTTGAACATAGAAAATACTAAATGAATACTTAAATGAATTAAATGAACATCAAACATTTGATGAACTTGAGATCTGAAATTTTTGCAATAAACTCTAATTTTTTATTCAAGTCTAATAATTCTTATCCATATCACTGTTAACTTCTATCACTCTGGTTAGATTGTTAGAAGATCAGGCTTTGAGTTAATTTGCAAGATTAGACAGGGTTTATCATGTCATTCAGAAAAAAACTAATAAAACATTGGGATTGTGGAGAAGAAATGCTCGGTGAAATATTTTGATGAAGAGATTTTTCTCTAAATAATCATTGTAAAATAATGGTTTGGACGAACATACGGAATCATTTGTGTAAGGTAGACTGCTTCTAATTTTGTGGGTTTTTTTCCTGAACATTAAATGTTGGACATAAAATAAAAAGAAATTAAAATTCAAAATACGTAGTGTCTTTGGTTCTTCTAAAATCATCATTTCCTTCCTTTCTTTTTTTTCTTTCTTTTTTTTTTTTAGTGGCTACTGTAGCACTTGGAAAATCATATACACTTCAATCCCAGGAATAGTGGTATTGCCAAAGCAAAACATCTTCTATTTACATATAAATATCCTCATTCAGCATGACTGAATACCTTTTTCATTTATAATGATGTGGCAACAACTACAACAATCAAATTCCAAGACATAGATACTACATTAAAGTGACTGAGCATATCCCAGGATCAAAAAACAATCTTTCAAAAATTCAGCCTGGTCCCAATGTATAATCCTTCTTAAAGCTATTTTGAATTACTGCCAGATTCCTGGCTATGATTTTGCAATCTCAACCAAATAATTCATAAGACCTTTGGAGGAGAATATTGGAACTTCCTGTCTCATCCAGTGACACAGAGGGAGTGTTGATCTATTTTCACTATACCATCTATCTTTTGCTGAGAGACCAATAGGCTGAATTTATAAAGTGACCTATAGAAGTCAATGAACATTGTGGTTTCACATTAACCACAATATTGTCATTTCAGATGGAATGTACAAGTTCATCACAATCCATTTTAACCCTTTCTTGTCCTCACAGCTGCTGGAAGCCAGTTTCTGTGGTCAGTTAAATGGCTCTTGACTTTGACTTACATACTTTATGTTATGCTCTGATCATTGAATGTGAAATATCTTGAAAACCAAATCAGGACATTTAAAAACCTGAGTAGAATTCATTCTGCAATCGTTCATTTTAAAATTTAAAATAACAAATTTATTAACTTATTTAATATTTGATTAAATATCATTTAAATATCAATCTCATATCAGTTTAGCACAATAAGTAATTTTCCACCTCTTAAATGTATTTTTGTATCTTCTATTTTTGTCCCGTTATCCCCCCATTGATGAAGAGGCATAACTCCATAAAACTGTTAAAGGACTAAAAGCATCTCAAATCGTACGAGCAAGAGGAAATAATAATACAGCTGATTTTCATGAAGTTTACAATACTTCAGCAAATGTAGTCAATGAATTACTATTATTATTCTTAAAGATTTTATTTATTTATTTGACAGAGAGAGACATAGCGAGAGAGGGAACACAAGCAGGGGCAGACGGAGAGGGAGAAGCAGGCTTCCCCGCGGAGCAGGGAGCCCACGCGGGGCTCGATCCCAGGACCCTGGGATCATGACCCTAGCCGAAGGCAGACGCTTAATGACTGAGCCACCCAGGCACCCGAATTATTTATTTTTTAAAAAGATTCCGCAAATCTTTGACTTCTACATGTGATGATTTTTGTAGAAGGAATGATAATGTGATTGGGGTGTAGAATTTCCTGACTGGACAAAGAATTATTTTGCATGTTTGAATCGAGTTCATTTCAACAGAGTATAAAAAAAATTAATAAATTGAATTAAAGAATCTATCAAGATGTTAACTTAATATTAATACTAACTGGTTTTGTATTAATATTCAATCACTGTTAAATTTTCAGAATCTAAAATAGATGAGTTCAATTATTGGTTAAGGATCTATCATCTGATCCAGTAGTATAGTTTATAGGAAGGTGCTCAGATACAGGGTCTAACCTACGCATCCCCAGCGTCACCCAACAAAGTGAACATGGAAGTGGTTTTGCTTAAGCCAGAATCTTTGGGGGAGTGCAAGTGGAATTAGTGTCAGCAAGTTTACCAGAGAACCAAAGTCGGAGGCTTCAGGGTCTTAGTTAACACAATTTCATTGCCCTGATGTTGAGGAATGTTTGTGAAGAGCCTGGCTGCTGCAGAATTAAGGTCAACATAGACCATCACTACCTGAACAGTACACTGGAGTATACACAGAGGCTGTAGCCCTATCCCACCAGCTCTAGCATGAGCTTAGAGCTGCCTCAGCCTTGCCTTTACAGGTTTCCAGCAGCCATTTATTGAGCTCTCTTTTTGAGTTGTTTGATATGGGGCGAAGGGCACGGGTAGAATATGGACAAGATAAATACCCATGGAAGAGGGTACTTGAAGTCATTAAACGGTTGATAACCTATGCTGTAGTGAAACATGCCAACAACTCTAGGCCCTGGCTTATGTTCTTCTCGTGTTGGAATGCCTCGCTTCTTTTCTTGCTTCATGGAATCCTGTGTATCTTTCAAGGTCCTGCTTGTTGGGGTGCTTGGGTGGCTGTCGGTTAAGTGTCCAACTCTTGATTTTTAGCTCAGGTTTTGATCTTATGGGTTGTGGGATCAGCCCCAGGTGGAGCCCTTCTTCGGGCTCCATGCTCAGTGGGGAGTCTGCCTGAAGAATTTCTCCCTCTACCCCTCTCGCACTCTCTCTGTCTTCCTCTCAAATAAATAAATAAAATATTAAAAAGGAAAAAAAAGGCCCTGCTTGTTGACACCCTCTTCAACTTGCCTCATCTTTCTCTCATCCTGTTCTTCCATTGTCTGGGGACTGCCAGCCCTATCCTCTGGGTTCTTACATTGTATTCCTCTTATTGTGTGTAGTCAGTTCATGGTTACTTTCTTTTCTGGATTAAGATATCCTCGTGGAAGAGACCTAATTTTTGTAATCTTAGTACATAACACAGTGGGTGACATATAATCTACATATGATAAATGTTCTTGTAGTGAATTGATACTCAGAATAGCTATTTAAATGACTGTAGAGAACACAGAAAGAACTGAATGGCAGAAGATTTTTAACTAAAAAGTTGCATATAAATATGAACTATATTTTGTGAAATAAATAGGCCCTGTTTGTTTAATACCTGGGGGGAAAAATTGGCCAATGCTAAAACCATCAGATTCCATTGTCACCTCTTAGAGAACCCACTGAATATCGACAGAGGCCGTTCAATTAAAAATCTTTCCACCAAGGAAACTAACTCCCTGGGATTTAAATACTGTCAGAGAGAGGTCAGAGGAAATCAGATTTACAAGAGATTGTGAAATGAAGGAAACAAATCAGGCATTTCTTCAGAAAAGAGATCTCCTAAAGGACAGCCTCCCCCCATGCCCCCCCAAAAAAAGAATGAAAAAAAAAGGATTGTTTCTACTTCTACTCTGTTCCAAGACTTTCTTTATCAACTCTTTTTTTTAAAAAAATAACTTTATTGAGATATAACTCACATACAATAATATTCACCTAAAGTATACAACTCAACGATTTATAGTATATTCATAAGGTTGTACAACCATTACCACAATAAATTTTAGAACATTTTTATTACCCCCAAAAGATACTCCATACCTTTTAGCTATCACCTTGCAAATGTCCCGTTTCCCCCTCTCCCCTAGGCCAAGGTAGTTTCTAATCTACTTTCTGCTCTGTAGATTTCCCTATTCTGGACATCTCTGACTGATGGAATCATATAATATGAGGCCTTTGTGACTGACTTTTTTCATTTAACATAATGTTTTCAAGGTTTATCTGTGTTGTAGCTTGTACCAGTACTTCATCCCTTTTTATGATGACTAATATTCCATTGAATGGTTATATGACATTTTGTTTATCCATATATCAGTTGGTGGGCATTGGGTTGTTTCCACCTTTTGGCTACTGTGAATAATGCTACTCTGAACATTCAGGTACAGCTTTAGGTGAGGATCTATGTTTTCATTTATCTTGGGTATATACCGAGGCCTTTTTTCTCCAGATGCTCAGCAGGCAAATAGCCATCACACAAATAGGCCAAGGCCCTTCTGTAAGTTCTGATAGTTATCTCTGAGCTCCTGACCCCAAATCTGACAGGTAAAGCCCAAATTCTACTCACCCTTCAAGGTCCACTTTATTTATGTATGCATTCACTCTATGCATTATGCATAAATATTTGCTCAATCTCTACTATATGCCAGGCACTGTGCTATGTGCTGGGAATGCAACAGGAAACAATAAGAGCAACAGATAGTTATTAGCAGACCTTATTTATATTTTGGGTGAATAAAATTCTGATAACTTGTTGAAATAAGAGGATGAAGTAGGATTAGAAAATTAGGTTCATGTCCTATGCCCTTAGTCTGTCATTCTCTTGTTGCTCAATGTTGGGCAAGTGATAGAATTTTTCAAATGTTTCCTAATCTGTGAAACAGATATACTTTCTACCTCATGAAGCTGTAAAGATTCAGTTTAATAATGTACATGAAAACATTCTATAATGTGTAACAAGTTAGTAGTTATTGTTCTTTTTACTATTCTAGTCCCTCTGGGACAGAGTAGGGTTGTGGTTAGGAGGGCCAGACTATCTTGGCTGGATCATAGCTCTGTCACTTACTTACAAGGTTGCTGTGAGGATAAAATGAGTTAATACATGTAAAGTTTAGAATAGTGCCTTATACATAATAAGCAGTCAAGAAATATTAGTTATTATTTTTAAAAGATTTATTTATTTCACAGAGAGAGAAAGGGAGGGAGGGAGGAGGGGAGGGGCAAAGGGAGAGGGAGACAAGCAGACTCCATGCTTAGTGGGGAGTCTGACAAGGGGCTTGATCCCAGGACCCCGAGATCATGACCTGAGCTGAAATCCGGAGTTGGATGCTCAACTAACTGAGCCACCCACATGCCCCTAAATATTAGTTATTATTATTTATGAGGTAGTCATATGGTAGAATCATTCTCTTCTAAATTCCTGGGTTTTTTTAAACACAAAAACCCCTCTCTGTTTAAAAAATTTACAGTATTTTCCTTCTCTCCACTAACTAGAAACAGATTACACAAGTAAATAGACATTTCACAAGTAAGTATAAACATTTCCAGTAGATGAGCAGGCTCAAAGACTTACCATGTCACAAAATCAGACCTGTCGTTTGTTGCAGAGACAGCAATAGATGAATGAGGAGGAAAATTATCTCAGTAAGTGCATGAATGTCAGAGTTGAGATATAAAATATGCGTTATATCTTCCCAAGCTACTTTCTGGACAAATGTGGAGGTCATTGTAAAAATCCCCAAACTGAATATTTAACTCCAACAACACTTAACAAATATTAACAATTTTCAGGTAAGACTCAAGTCTCTTGAATATGTGAAATGCTAATGACATTTTATTTCCTTTGTTTCTTAGATTCCTTTAATAAGCTATGGATGTAATTGCTCAAGATGACCAAAATTCTTTTGTTAATATTACTTAAATTTGTAAGCATTCATGGATGGTTAACCTAATTACTTAGCATTAATCATGATTGGATACCACTATGGGTGTATGAACTTTGCCCCATTTACCAGGTATGGCCTGGACCCTCCATCCATTACCTACGTCCTCACAAATACATGACATTATCATAAGAAAACCCTGCATCTTCAAGGAAGATGTTATTAGTTGAAGATAAAAGGTAACATAGGGGCGCCTGAGTGGCTTACTCAGTTAAGTGTCTGCCTTCTGCCCAGGTCATGATCTTGGAGTCCTGGGATGGAGCCCGCATCAGGATCCTTGCTCAGCAGGGAGTCTACTTCTCCCTCTGTCCCTCACCCCACTCACATTCTCTCTCTCTCTCTCTCTCTGTCTTTCTCTCAAATAAGTAAAATCTTAAAAAAAAATAAGCTAACATAACAAATAGTGGCTAAATACATGCCTTAAAGAACATAGAGGTATATATTTCTCTCTTACAACAAGAACAGTTGAGGGCAGTTTGGTTACATGAGATCATCCAAGTGCCTTCCTTCAGCTTATACATAAGCATCCCCTAGGGCTTATTGCCATCTGTTTGGTCAAAGTGGGATTGCCCTCTATCCAGTTTCCTTCAAATGGAAAGGGAAAAGAAGACATGAGGAAACATGCCCAGTGTCCTAAGACTCAGGCCAAGTAGTGGCATTTGTCACTTCTCTTCACACTCTATGGCTACACCTAACTACAAGGGATGCTGGAAATGTGGTCTAGCTCAGTAGTCATGTGTCCAGAAAAAGAAGGAAAATAGATTTTGGTAGACTGCTAGCAGTTTCTACTTAATATATTATTTTGTTGATCTGTAGCATTTATTATCTCCAAGGTAAATAATTTGTTATTTCAATAAACTTTTTCTTTGACCGAGTCATAGCAATTTAAACCTGCTTTCATATCCACTGGACTGCTATTTTATCATGCTATGTGGAGAGCAAAACTTATGCTTGGAAGGAAAGTACTTTTCAATTTGAGCTAAATTTCCTCAAAGCCAGATAGCCCAGGAATCTTCTGAATGAAATATTTTCCTCAGGGGCCAAAGATGAATACTTACTATTTGGGGATATTAAAGAAACTAGAATAAATATAAAAGCGTTTTGGAAATTGTAAAGCCTTGCATAAATGTAAAGATTGTTATTGTTATAATATTATGATGATGTGAGTGTTAGTGCTCTCTTCTTTATGGGTTGTCATATGTATTGGGTCAATATGGAGTTGAACTCCGTATAAAGACACTTTGTTCTTTACCTTCCCTTCCCAGTTCACTTGACTAGTCTGTCCTCCAGAGTTCTGTGTACTCAGCAAAGGTGACCAAAATGTGATGAAAGATAGAACAGACTTGGTCACAGAAATGAATAATATAGTGAAACTCTGTTTTCATTATCATAATCTGTGTATTTATGCAAATTTACCTTCTTGTTCTGAACTCATAAAATTTCAGTATTGTTAATATACTAGTTTCCCACAAATTAACTTTATTTCTTATAATTTGCTCTTACTTTTTTAGAAAAAGCTTCATTAAAATTTACCTTTCTATACTGTGATGCTGGCTTTTCCATCCAAGATTCTCATAATTGTTTAGAATGTTCTTTGAAGAAGTAACCCTTAATTTTCCTACAATCATTCTATAGACTGGTCTCCCAACAAAAGGAGCTTGATTGTCCTGTGGCTGGGTATCTTTTCTGGTGGGTAAGAAGAAACCTGTAAACATCTTTTTTTTTTTCTTTAAAGATTTTATTTATTTATTTGACAGAGACACAGCGAGAGAGGGAACACAAGCAGGGGGAGTGGGAGAGGGAGAAGCAGGCTTCCCACAGGGCAGGGAGCCCGATGCGGGGCTCGATCCCAGGACCCCGGATCATGACCTGAGCCAAAGGCAGACGCTTAACCGACTGAGCCACCCAGGCGCCCCGAAACCTGTAAACATCTTGCCTCTTCTTAGGAAAAGAAAAAAAGTAACTCATTTTTTTAAAAATAACCAATGTATTTTTTCTTGTAATATGCTCTGTTATCACTGTTGAATGGTATGATTGTTGTCAAACAACAATGACTTCTTATAATCACCAATGATTTGCATTTTTGTACTCTTTATGTGGAATTTTCTCCAAAAACAAATGGGAGAGAGCTTTACAGTAATAATCATTCCTTAAGAGTGCCCAAGAATATGAGAGTATTAGGTGAGTGAATTATTTAATTTTTTATTAACTGGGTAATCCCCGCATATTAGAAGCCGTGAAGCATGAAGAAACCTTTGCCTTCAAAAAGCTCACATTCTACTCTTAGAAAA
The DNA here is from genome assembly GCF_003265705.2 of Callorhinus ursinus. Lineage (NCBI taxonomy): Eukaryota > Metazoa > Chordata > Mammalia > Carnivora > Otariidae > Callorhinus > Callorhinus ursinus. Next base: position 37,358,554 of record NW_027397074.1, read on the forward strand.
ATTGGACCATGCTGACCAGAAAAAGTTCGTTTTGTCCCTCATGGAAAAACATATTGCTTTTAGAAAGTACCTCTACTGACTCACTAAAACATTAGTTTAGATCTTACTCCGGTTAATTTTATACACCACTCCTATTGTTTTAAGAATGTCTGTCCTCTACAAATGTCTCTTCTTTCAAAAGTAAGCCCATTTGGGGATTATGGTAATCTTTGTTCCTGATTAAAATTTCTCTGTCCTATCGCTTTGTATTTTACCTTTCACAGTAGCTTAACCCACATTCTATGGTTTTGTGATTAACTCTGAATATGGAATCTTAGTGTCAGTTTCATATAAGCCTCATCTGAACGTAAAGCATGTCTCATTGTTTCATTTAAAATTTCTGCAGTAGCACTGCTTTACCTCGCTTTGGTTCTGTTCACTAAGCAAAGAATTTTCTTTTGAGTCCCTCCCCCCCACCGTTCTTTCTTAATTGGTCTGCTCTAGTGGGTGATTTTGTGGATTTTTTTGGGGGGGGGTTCAAAGCACTCATCAGTGATTCATAAAACTGATTTTCTTTTTTTCCTTACAATTAAAATATGCAGTGACTTTTAGCCATCTACAAACCCTGGCCCTACTGTCCTTAGTGTTAAGATAACTGATTAGTTCCGCGGCACTGCTGAACACCTCCCAGCATTCACCTATAATGGGCCATAAACTTGAAAGCCTCTTTCCCCGTCTCTGGGTGAGGCTTGCAGGGTGGAGGAGGGGCATCAAACCCGGCGGAGAATGAGTGAGAAACACTGACAGAATCGCAGGGGGAATGGAAAAAAAGAACTTAAGAGGATTATAACAAGAAAGGAAGCATTGGAGTCCTGGGAGGTGATGCCAGTCAGGATCTCTGAATGGCTAAGAAAAGAGAAAATTTTCCCGTCCACATGTAGGGCCTTGGGCAGGGAATTTTCTTTTTCACACTCCTATCTCCTTCCATCTTTCTTCCTGAGAACGGATGATCCTGTATGTCAGGAGAGAAGGGGCCAGGCCAACTTCTCCAAAGAAGGTTGCTTCTTGAAAAGGTGGCTTTGACTTGACATTTTCACGGGTAGGAAGGGGCAGTCAGAAGAGGCATGAGTTTTAGCCAGATAAGCTGATGACGTCTGAAAAAGGCAGGCCAACATGACTTCACGTGGAATGTAGAAAATTGCTATTCAGCTGTGGCCATTCAATTTAGGGCGTTCTTAGAAGGGCTTTTCCACAAAAAGCCTTGAACTTTCTAAAGGAAGGTCAGGCAACATGGATCATTTGAATAAAGATTTTAATCTTGAAGTGTATTTTGATCATATTAGATCGTATATCTTTTTTTTCATGAACATGTAAAAATATTCAGTGCTAGAGAATCTTGTAGTTTTGAATTTTAAAAAATATTAATAGGCTTGTTACTAATCACATAATTTTCAATCATGAGCCTATTTCTAGTGCTTATAATTTAGATAACAGATTGTCAAAAATATTAAAAATTCTAATTATGTATAATTGCTGATTGTGGAGGTGAGAACTTTTTTCATTTTTTAAACAACATGAGAAATTTACTAAGAATTTGCTTAAGAATACTTTAATGGAAGCCAATTCATAAATACTGATGGTATTTTAATGTCCTACAAAATCATTTTGAGGGACTGACACAGCAGCAAAGAAGTAAGTGTCTTTCAATAACAGTGGAGCTTTGGGGTAGGGATGAGAGCAATTCCGCTGGTAGTCACCAACTGAAGGACTCTACAGACAAAAATCTTCATTTGGGACTTTTAACACCAATAGACATGTATGTCTATATGTATGACTACCTTTCTTAGACCTTTTTTTTAATTAAGACTATTTTTTAGAGCAATTTTTTAGGTTCACCGCAAAACTGAGAGGAAGGTACAGGGATTTCCTATCTTCTCCTTTTCCCACACTTGCATAGCCCTTCCCATTGTCAGCAGCCCCGACCGGTGGCCTGTTTGCTACAACTGATGAACCTACATTAACACATGGTAATCACTCAAAGTGCATAGTTTACATTATGATTCAGCCTTGGTGTTGTACAATCTCTGGGTTTGGACAAATGTCTAATGATATGTATCCATCATTATGGTATCATACGGAGTATTTTCATTGCCTAAAAATCCTTTGTTCTCCACCCATTCATTCCTTCCTCCCCTCCCCATCAACTCCTGGCAACCACTGAACTTTTTACTGTTCCCAATATATTATCTTTTAAGAATGTCATATAGTTGGAATCATAAGGTATATAGCATTTTCAGACTGGCTTTCTCCACTTAGTTGATACACATTTAATGTTCCTCCATGTCTTCATGGCTTGATAACATTTCTTTTTAGCAATGAATACCATTCCATTGTCTGGACATACCACTGTTTACTCATTCACCTTCTGAAGGACATCTTGGTTGCTTCCAAATTTTGGCAATTATGAATAAAGCTGCCAAAACATTCATGTGCAGATTTTTGCGTGGACATAAATTTTCAACTCATTTGGGTAAATACCAAGGAGTGCACTTGCTGGATTGTATGGTAAGAGTAAGTTTAGTTTTGTAAGCAACCACCAAACAGTCTGCCAAAGGAGGTTTACCATCTTGCATTCCTACCAGCAATGAATGAGGGTTTCTTTCACTCCATATTCTTGCCAGCATTTGGTCTTGTCAGTTTTCTGGATTTGGGCCTTTCATTGCTGTTTTAATTTGAAATTCCCTGATGACATATGATGTGAAACTTTTTATCATATGCTTATTTGCCATCTGTATATCTTATTTGGTCAGGTGTCTGTTAAGGTCTTTGGCCCACTTTTTAAATAATCGGATTTTTTTTTCTTATTGTAGAGTTTTAAGAATTCGTGTATATTTTGGATTATAGTCCTTTATCAGTTGTGTCTTTTACCAATACTTTCTCCCAGACTGCAGCTGTCTTCTCATTTTCTTGACATTGTCTTCCACGGAGGAGAGTTTTTAGTTTTAATGAAGAGTCTGTTTATCAGTCACTTCTTTTATGGATTGAGCCTTTGGTATTGTATCTAAAAACTCATCACCATACCTCAGGTCATTTGGGTTTTCTCTAATGTTATCTTTTAGGGGTTTGATAGTTTGGCATCTGTATATAGTTTATAGCATAGGAGTTTATAGTTTTAGGTCTGTGATCCAGTTTGGGTTAATTTTTGTGAAAGATGTAAGGAATATGTCAAGATTCATTTTTTTTGCATGAGGATATATACATAAGCCTACATAATTGGGTACATTGTTATTATTGTGAGCAAACTGTCTTCTGTTGGATCAACTAAGAATAAGAAAAATAGACATTTTTATCTTACTTTTGCTTATTCTTTCTTTGATGCTATCTCTTTCTTTCTGTAGATCCCAGTTTGTGACTTGTATTTTTTCCCTTCTCCCTATAAAGAACTTCTTTTAATATTTCTTGCAAGGCAGGTCCACTGGTAACAAATTCCTTCCATTTTTGTTTGTCTGAGAAAGTATTTCTCCTTCATTTTTGAAGGATAATTGAAGGGTACAGAGTTCTGGGTTAGTAGTTTTTTTCCTCTTACCACTTAAATTATTCCACTCCACTCTCCTTGCTTGCATGATTTCTCAGGAGAAGTCAGACATAATGCAGGTAAGGTTATGGCTTCTTTTGAGATTTTTTCCCCCTTATATTTGGTTTTCTGTAGTTTGAAAATAATATGACGAGGTATGGTTTTTGGGCATTTATTCTGAACTTCCTGAAACTGTGTGGTATGGTATTTGATATTAACTTAGGAAATTCTCACTTACCATCCCAAATATTTCTTCTGTTCCTTTCTCTCTTTCTTCTCCTTTAGGCATTCCCATTTCACGTATGTTATACCTTTTAAAGTTGTCCTATGGTCCTTGGATATTCTGTTCTGTTTTTTGTTTGCAGCCTTTGTTCTCTTTGCTTCAGTTTTTGAGGATTCTACTGATATATCCTCAAGTTCAGAGATTCATTCCTTCAGCCTTGTCTACTAATAAGCCTGTCAACGGTGTTCATTTCTGTTACAGTGCTGTTTATCTTTAGCAAGATATTTTCTTTCTTAGGATTTCCCTCTCTATGCTTACATTGCCTGTTTTTTCTCGCATGCTGTCTTCTTTATCCATTAGAACCCTTAATATATTAATCACAGTTGTTTTAAATTCCCAGTCTGGTAAGTTCAACATCGTTGACATGTCTGGTTCAGATGCTTGCTCTGTCTCTTTAATACTGTGTTTTTCGGGGCACCTGGCTGTCACAGTCGGTTTAGCAACTGACTCTCAGTTTTGGCTGAGGTGATGTTTTCAGGGTCATGGGATCAGGCCCAGCATGGGACTCTGCACTGAGTGCGGAGTCTCTTTGAATTTCTCTCTCCCTCTTCCCCTGCCCCTCCCTGCACCCCCTCCCCCCAACCCTACTCTGTCTCTCTTTAAAATAAATCTTAAGAATAAAAAAAAAATTTAAATTGTGTTTTTTGTCTTTTGGTATGTCTTATAATTTTTCCTGATAGCCTGACATGATTTACCAGGTAAAAGGAGCTGTTATAAATAGGTATTCAGTAATGTGGTGGTGAGGTATTTGGGGAGGGGAAGGATTCTATATTCCTATGATTAAGTCTCAGTCTTTTAGAGAGGCCATATCTCTGGACTGTGAAGTCTACAAGAGTTTCTGAGGATTTTCTCTCCCCTTAGGTGGAACAGGATAGCTAGAGTAAGCTGGAGTGGAGTATTTCCCTTCCCCCAGGTGAGTTAGGCTCTGGTAATACTCCAACAGATCAGGCTCTGGTTAACTAGTTTCCCCTGAGAGCAGGCCTTGTTAAGAAAGGAGTGCTCTGCCGTAGTTCAAAATGGTTCCTTCTCCCCTTCCTCTGCCAGAAGCATGAGGGCATTTTTCTCCAGTATTTTTTGTGGGAATCTGGTGGAACTCTTAGAGGTAAGTCTTAGAATATTGTGGGACCCTGTTTATGATTGAATCCCCCTGAAGTTTTAAAATCTCAGACTTGTCTATACTGAGCCGCCAGCAACTTGTCATTTACAGTTCCGATTTTCCTGCCCCGGCACTGGCTCCCACCTTGGTTTCTGCTTGTGTATCTCTGCTCTAGGAAAGTGGGATTCCTTGTCTGTCTTGGGGGCCAGCATTTTGCCTTACATCCTCCCTTCTTGTATGGATCCAAGAACAGTGGTTGAATTTTCGGTCTGTTCGGTTTTTTATTTGTTGTTCAAGTAGCAGCTTTCACTCAGAAGTTACGTGCAAAACCAGAACTCTCCTAGATCTTTTAGCCCATTAGGAGAGTACATAGTTGAGAAACTACCCAATGGTTTTAAAAGTCCTGTGAGTACATTAAGCAGTGTTGGTGGTCAAAGAAGACCCATTTCTCCCTTCTTCTTCTGCTTCTGTGCAGTCCTCAGGGAGTCTGGTCAAAAACCCCTCCAAAACCAAAACAACCCTCCCCCCCCCCCCCCGAGAACTCTAGAGGTAGTGTGTCAGGTAATTCTGTGTGTCCCTGTGTCTCCCTGGAGATACAGGGAGACCTTGAGCGGGGAGTAACATGGCAACTTGATGCTGGCACATCTGTTGTCCACAACTGGTAAGTCTCATACCCTCTAATCCTAATGAGAGAAATTCTCAGCAAAAGCTAAGTCTTAAGGTACAATTTCTTAAGAGCAGCATTCAGAGTATATTCTTATTGAGTCCTGGCTCTTGATCAATTTGGTTAGGATGGAGGCAAACTTTTAAGTTAGAGGCCCTGTAATTATCCAGTGGGACAGGCTCCTGTGGATGGACATGGAAGAACAGGGCCTGGTATATCTTGAGCAGTCATCTCGCAAACCTGTGTTGGCCCATCCTTCATGGTCTGCAATGCCCTTTTATACTGATTGGCTTAAAGGTAATAAGGTTTGGTGGTGTTGGTTCAGATAGGCTTTTGACTACAGGTTCATCAGTTTGGTTGCAGTCATTGTCAGAAGCAACAGGACATTATTATTGATGAGTTGCATTTAATCAGCACCTAGGCTATGCATTGCAGCTAAGGTTTGAGGTGGAGCAGGGAGCAATTTCAGCCCTTCCTAGAGTAAGATCTGGTGCCAACCCTTTTCATTTCTCCTTTGAGTTTGTATGATTTCCTCCTGGCTCACGCTGCTCCAGCCTTACCACCTTCCGTTTCTTAAATTGGCCAACATTATTCCTGCTGCTGCTGCTTTGCACCAGCTGTTTGCATTTCTCGCAGATTTTCCCCTGCATCACTTACACCATCCCATCAATAAGTCTCAACTCTAAGGTCACGTTTTCAGTGAGGTCTTCTGCAGCTAGCATGGCTGTCCTCTATCTCTCACTGTCGGTTATGATCAAAACTCTCTGTTCTATTTTCTTCATGGCATTTATCACTCTTTGCACATGATCTCTATTATCTTTCCCCCCCTTTTTTTTCTTTGATGGCATTCCCTACTAGGATGTAAGCTCCGTGAAAGCTGGACCTTGCTACTTACTTAACATTGTATCCCTAGCACCCAAAACTGTAACTGGCACTTAGTAGGAACCAGATAAATATGTGTTTAATGAATGAATAAAAAGAATTACCTTCCAGAGAACCCTCTTGAACTCCCGACCAATGTTGCATCCTTGTTTTTCTCAGCTGTCATATTGGATCTTACATGCTTAAGCCATCCAGTTTCCAGACCAATCTAAACTTAAATGGGTATAATGTAAACATCTTCAGATGGAGGATGCAGGGATCACCAGCCCAGCCCTGGGTTCTGCAGACTCCACTCCTGATAAGGATAGAGAGTCTTGGTGACTGCTCTGAGATATGGACTTCCGTGTCTCCAAATGATCTTGAGACTCGGCACTGGTCCCAGGTCCCAGTTATGACTTCCTCCATTGGTCCCAGTTTTGAAGAGTGCAGCTGCTGGTTCTCGAACCTCCCTCCCTCCCTACCCCTTGTCCCCCATCTCTGTAGCATGGGATCTAGCATGATCCTTGGTGAAGTTGCCATTCCCCATGGACAGAATCCCTAGATGACAACCATTTGCCATACACAGGAGCTCTCTCCTTTCTATCAAGTTATGCCCTCCCACCCTCTCTCAGGTTAATTACTGCCTGGCAATCCAGAAAGTGCCTGTAGGCTGGGGAAAGCAATGCCATTACTCAACCCTGGGCAGAATTGCTTGCCTTTGGAGAGAAGAAAAACAGTAGATAGTGAATAGTTTCAGTATAGCTTGAAGTTCTTGCTTTGCTTTTGGAGTAAGCATGCCTTGTATTGCATACACTTTATTTTAAACGCACCCGATACACGCAGCATTGATCTGATGAGAAAAGTCCAACTGACCTTGGAATTTCTCATTTCTCTCTTGCTCACATTTTATTTATGCTCAAACCTCAAGAATCTCAGTGGAGGCATTCTGATACCTTTCCTAAAATCCAACTTGAGTTGGTACCATGCCCTCTGTGGACGTCTGCTGTGCCTCTGGTGCTAGCCCGGAGGAGGGCGGAGAGGGAAGTTCAGGTATGTACTCTCCTAGCTTCCTCCCTGCTAGGTTGTGAGGCAGGCCGCAGCTCCTGCCAGGAGAACTGCACAGCTGCGGGTCCTAGTACGTGCTCTCCCTCTTGCCCCATCAGGCCTAGGGGTGGTGATAGCACCCTAGCATTGCTACCCTCCGGAGTGCTTCACCCGCACTGTTTTCTCTCTTCTCTCCCTACTCCTTTGTAAATGATCACTTTACTAAGCTTTTCCAATGATCTGTTCAAGTGTGTCCTTTGTTTCCGCAGAGACTCTAGGTACATGGAATATGAATTAGGATAAAAGTATTAGTACACCGGGGAGTGCCCGGCTGGCTCAGTCGATAGAGCAAGCAACTTTTGATCTCAGGGTTGTGAGTTTGAACCTCATGTTGAGTGTAGAGATTACTTTAAAAAAAATCTTTAAAAAAAGTATTAGTACATTTGGGTAGAGTGTATGTGTAAACAGTAGAAGAAAACCTAGGAGACCATCTCCAGCCTGCTTTTCCCTCTGCCTGCCGCTCCCCCTGCTTGTGCTCTCTCGCTCACTCTGTCAAATACATAAATAAAACCTTTTCTAAAAAAAATAAAATGCTAGTAATTTGCCCCTTCAGAATTTTCAAACTTATACAAAGACTTCACCCATGTTCAGGGAGCCCTGGGCATATTTACAGAGACTTTCTAAGGAGATGTCAACGTCCTCAATGTGTGACTATTAAACACTCCTCTGCACAGTGAAATCAGAGTTCTCTAGACCCTGATCTCAAAACATTCCCCCCAAAGTGTTCCCAAAGCTCGGGGTGCATGTTCGATCAGTACTAGCACATCCAGGCCTGCTTCTGCGGTGCTGGACACTAATGTGCTTTCTGAAGAACATGAAGTATTTCCCTCGCAACCTTTTATTTGCCTTCTATACACATGTACATTCCTCTTTTTTATATACCCATGTTTTGATCCATCCAAGTTATAAATAACATATTTTCCGAATGGATACAAATCCAAAACTTAATAAGAGTTACTATGTTCTCATTTTATAGATTAAAGAGATTTATTTGTTTTGTGTTTTTTTTCAAGATTTTATTTGTCAGCGAGCACGTGAGAGAGCACAAGCAGGGGGAGCGGCAGGCAGAGAGAGAGGGAGAAGCAGGCTCCCTGCTCAGCAGGGAGCCTGATGTGGACCCCAGGATCATGACCTGAGCCGAAGGCAGATGCTTAACTGACTGAGCCACCCAGGTGCCCCGAGTGAAAAGACTGATGACATAGTGAAAGAATACCTGGATTTGGATAGAGGCAAGTTTATTGTCCCTGTGACTTTAGGTAAGTTACTAATTCAGAGAGTCTTGGTTTTCTTACTAGTAAAACTATGTCACAGATTTTTTGGAAGGGTGAATGAGATCTTAACTGTTGAATTATTGGAAGTGTAAAGTATTGATATTAGCACTGGAGTTAATGGACTAACTCAAAGATTGAAGTTAGTGGCATTGACAGAGATGGGTTATAGGTCTTCCCAAATGTGGTTCAGTTCTTTACCCTGTAGATTTGTTCTATGTTTGATGTTGTTGCTCATCTTTTAATCTTTTCTAAACCTGGTTTGAGAGCAGCAAGTAGAATTTTCTACAACACAACACAAAGAGTACCAGAGCAAGATTCTATCTGTCACAGACGAAAATACTCTATTTATGTGTCATAGTAATGTATTCATTGGTTTATGGACCCAAAATTCTCCAGGGGGCTCACAAATCCCCATAATGTTTCTAGGTGCCAGATTTTTCATTTGGAGCTCTGATTTAGTTGACAGACGTGTAAAGTCACATGTAGCCAAATGACTCCTCAGTCAGTACAAAGCTGCTGATGTTGAAGACTGGTTATTCCAGCTAAGATTCACTGGAAACTCGACCCAGACTATGCTTTTCAAATCTCATTCTTGAGTTTAATGTTATTTTATGCTAATGCCAGTGCTTGTTTCCCACAGCCAAATCTTTAAAATATCCTGCACCCCCCCTTTTAAGAAAACACTAACTTACAGAGAGGGCTCTCTTTAAGGAAGTCAAAAGAGATCAATAACAGCATTCAGTTCCTCAAGTGTGAGTGAAACCGTATTTTGGAGATTCATATACAAATCAGACTGGGAGAAAATTTGTATTTAGGATAATAAATTGTATAATCTTAAAACATAAGAATTAGTTGGATGTTAAATACTGAGTCCCCAGCTGTGTCCTGTCACTAATAAAGAAGATCAATAGAGGAAAATTGATTTGCCCAAGGTCTTACAGACAGTAACTGGGAGAGTTGGAATTTGAATCCGGGTCTTCTGATTACTCTAATTTTAGTGCTTTATTTGCTAGTACTATCCCTTAGATAAAAATGTGACAATGGTCCCTCCTTATCTGGGGGGATACATTCCAAGACCCCCTCAATGGCTGAAACTGCTGATAGTAATGGGCCCCTGGGCGAGCTGTGTTTTTTCCTGTTCACACATTCCTATGATAAAGTTTAATTTATAAATTAGCCACAGCACGAGACAATAATAACTAATAACAATAGAACAATCATAACAATATACTGTAATAAAAGTTATGTGAAGGTGGTCTCTGTTTTTCCCTCTCAAAATATCTTACTGTACTCCTACTTATGATGTTGATGGGAGGTGATAAAATGTCTATGGGATGAGATGAGGTGAGATGAGGAGAGTGGCTGGTAGAGTTCCAGTCTGAGTCTAAAGCCCAAAGAACCAGGAGAGTAAAAGTTCTAGTCCAAGTCTGAGACCAAAGTCAAGAGAAGACTCTGATGTCCCAGTTTGAAAACAGGCAGAGAGTGCAAATTCCATATTACTCTACTTTTGGTTCTCTTCAGGCTTTCAGTGGATTGTATGAGGCCCACCCACACGGGGCAGTGTTGTTTTACTCATTCAAATGCTTATCTCATCCAGAAATCCTCACAGACACACCCAGAATAATGTCTCACCAAATAGTTGGGTACCCAGATACTTAAATTAACCATCACAGAAGTGGACAAATTCCTGGGTTTTTGTTTTAAGATTTCATAATTATGATAACAACCTCTAAGTAGGAGAGTTATTTTATGGAAAAATTCCACATACTTTACATATCTGTCTTTTTGCCCTTTGCATAATTTCAAGATATCCCCTCAACCTTTTCTTTCTTCAACTAGAAAAAAAATGCTAATGAAAAGATTCATTAGCTTGATTTTTTTTCCTCTAAAAATTCCATCATTATTCCTAAAAAGTGATTTTCAGTTTTTTTGTGTGTGATAAGAACAAAAAGTTTCACTTTGTAACATACATACTATATAACAAACATGTACTGGGATGTATATCAGAGTAGTGGGCTTTTTTTTTTTTTTTTTTAGAAAGAGTGAGAAAGTTGGGGGGGGGGGGGGAAAAGGGGGGGAAAGGGGGGGGGGGGGGGGGGCGCAGAGGGAGAGGGAGAGAGAGAGAGAATCTTATTTAAGCAGGCTCCACACCCAGCACTGAGCCAACACGGGGCTCAATCTCAAGATCCTGAGATCACGACCTGAACTGAAATCAAGGGTCTGACGCCCAGCCAACTGAGCCACCCAGGCGCCCCAGAGTAGTCTGGTCTTAAATACAGTTAATCTTTTATATTTATAAATCCTTAACTAATGGTATCTTCCAGTCACTTCTAAATTCCTGAGTTTCTAAAAACCACTATGGGGGTAGAAAATGAAATTATTTCCAAAGGCCAGGTAGCTAATGTAAATGAGGAAAACATTTTGGAGTAAGTAATAGAGGGCAGTGGGAACTGGGACAAACTGGAAAGCACGTGCCCTGTCTGTAGGAGGTGGTTTGTAATCAGCTCCAGTCCTGTGTTCCTGTGGGAGTATATGAGTCCCGTATTGCAAGTTCCTAGGGTTTTTTTCTTTTTAAAGAAGAATTTTAAGTGCTGCAATTTTTTATCATTTTTAAAATTTAAAGTTTCTTTAAATAATTTAGTTGTAGTCGAGAAAAATAATGTTCAGACCAAGCTAAACCTACCTGTCATTTTACCTGGCCTATGGGTCTTCAGTATTTGACATCTGATCTGAAGCATATAGTTTCTCCCTACAAAATTCATTCATGATGAGTAGATGGCAACAAAGCCCAAATGAAGGCAGATGCTGGACAATCAGCCAGCCTCAGTCTTTAATGCTCATCCGCATAACTGTATAATCCAGATTCATGATTTAGGAAAATGATACATTCCTATAAGCCATGGGTCTTAAGATCGCTAATGGAAACTTTGCATCAAATCTCTGAAGCCAAGTATCTTCTGTATTTGAGACCCTCTCTAGTCCTTTCTGTTCTTGCCCAGTACCAGCGTGGCCTGCCTCGAAAAACCAAAGGAAGAGATTAATCTTCTCATGGTAGAATTTCAGGGGTGATTGGGCCATAAATGGCAGAGGTTTGCACGGAGGGCAGCCTCTGTCAACTTTGCCAATATATGTGGCTGGTTTGGTGTAGGTAAAATCATGGCATTGAAATAGTTTGTATTTTCTTTCATTCATAAACTTTATTTTTTTTACCCAAATAGTGTATTTATTTTTAATTTGTTTGCAAGGATAAAACCAGTGTCTTAGGAAATAATGTAATATAATTTAACATCATGAGAAATTCCTTTTCTAGAATGTTGTGTGTGTACATATATTTTGATCTAGGGTTGTTAGCTAGTTTGATGCAAAAACCATGTAACAACTTATTATGAATGCTGAAAACTGCTCTTAGGTTAAATTCAACAGTCTTTGCTGGATTTATCATTTTATAAGGGCTGTTCTCAAATTTTAACTGTAAGGTCTGTTGTAAAAGCTTGTCTCCAATAGTGGCCATCAACAGTTCTTCCTCTCTCTCTACATGCATGCTGCTCTTTCTGTCAAAAAGTGGACTCTTATTTCCTTTCTCCTTGAATCTGGGTAGTCCATGTGACCAGTAGAATGCAGCAGAAGAGTCTCTGAGTCCTGGGATTAGGTTTTAAGAGACCCCACAATTTCTGCTCCTACGATCTTGGAAACCAGCTGCCATGTCAAGAAGCTCAGACTAGCCAGGATGCCTGCATGGCTCAGTTGGCTCAGGTCATGATCCCAGGGTCCTGGGATCGTGTCCCTCATCGGGCTCCCTACTCACTGGGGAGCCTGCTTCTCCCTCTGCCTGCCGCTCCCCCTGCTTGTGCTCGCTCTCTCTCTGACAAATGGATAAATAAAATCTTAAAAAGAAATAAAGAAGCTCAGATTAGCCTACTGACCAGTGAGGGACTGGGGGAGGAAGGCGTGCCTCATGAAGGAGGACGGGGAGGCTCCATCCGTGGTCAGCACCAAGTGCCCAAACTGCATGAGACCTTGGGGGATAAGTTAGACCAGTAGAGCTCCCAGCTGAATGCAGCAATATAAGTGAAATCTGCAGATATCATGTGGCGCCCAAATCAGCCAATCCACAGAAGTCTAAGAAAAAAAAATCAGTCATCATTTTAAGCCACTATGTTTTAGAATGGCTAGTTACCAACAATAAGCAATAAATAACCTGCTTGTTACTAATTGCTAACAACTTGGCATCATCTGTAGTTTCAGGCTCAATAGGTTTGGATGAAGCCCAGGGATCACTGTTTTAACAAGAGCCTGGAATAATTCAAATGCCAGGTAGCATTTTTCCGAGCCACCTATTGCGATCATTAGTCCAAAAGCACACCCAGGAAATGCTCAAGAAATTTATTGTCAAGTATGAAGAAAATGTTCAAATTTTTTTTTATGTATTTCCTTGGTCTAAAAACTCATAAAGAAACTAAGCCTGACTATTAATATCCTATATAGTGGGTGGTCATATGATTCACTGGGCACGCTCTTCTTCAAATAGGAGGCACTTCTAACCCAAGGAGGAGTTGCCTCTGTCTTCTTTCCTTTCTTTCAGAGCATTGCGGTTTTACCTGTGTCCCTTCTGAGTAGATTTATGGATTAGAGTGTCTTATCCTAAATGATAGAATCTTCACAATGTTTAGTAAGCTAGGGAAGATAGGGAGTGACCATGGACATGTCTTATGTCTTACAGAAGTTCATTGTTTATTTTGAGACAAAACACTTGGAGGAATTGTCAGATTTCAAGATGAATAGTGCATTTTCCTTTTACAAAATACAAGTTTCCAAGTTTTCTGACCTTTCTCTGATAAGTAACTGTGGGGAGAATGCTGCCTAGTAGAAATTAACACAGACACAGACACTCAGTTGCTCTGTACCAACAAAATAGAGGCAGTTTTCACAATTAGCGAGAAAAATTTTTTTAAAGAAGTATTTTAGGGATGCCTGGGTGGCTCAGTCGGTTGAGGGGCTGCCTTCGGCTCAGGTCATGATCCTTGGGTCCTGGGATCGAGCCCCACATCTGGCTCCCTGCTTGGTGGAGAGCCTGCTTCTCCCTCTCCCTCTGCCTGCCACCCTGCCTACTTGTGCTCTCTCTCTCTCTGTCAAATAAAGAAATAAAATATTTAAAAAAAAGTATTTTAAAAACAGATAATGGGAAATATCTCCACTGTTAGACGGTATTGCAAAAAAAAGATATGTTTCCTAAAAAAATGATTTTGGCACACTTAAATTTGGAAACAATTGAAAAAAATCCATTTTAAAATCTTCCAACTTGAGTTTTTGTGTGTTTGATTCATCACTAATGATGTAATGTATGGTGATTAACATAACAATAAAAATTATTTTTAAAAAGCGTTTTTGTGTGTTTGAATATGTTTGTAATTGGTTTGCAGTGACTGTTGGACATTTGAGAAGGTAGAAATTTACTAGCTAAATTTCGCCAAAAACCTTCCTATAATTTTTGGGTGGGATTGAAAAATGAGCATCACCATTTAGTAAGTGCAGCCAAATGACACACTTCTTCCATTTAGGGTGTTCATATATATATATTTTTATTTGACAGAGAGAGAGAGAGAGAAAGAGAGAGAGAGAAAACAGGGGGAGGAGCAGGCAGAGAAAAAGCAGGCGTCCCGCCGAGCAGGGAGCCCGATGCAGGGCTCCATCCCAGGACCCCGGGATCATGACCTGAGCCGAAGGCACATGCTTAACCAACTGAGCCACCCAGGTGGCCCTGGGATGTTCATATTTTATGAGAAATTTTTTTCACCTATAAAAACCATGTCTCAAAAGAACCTGAACTTAGAAGCAAACTTTCAAATCCCATTGCAAGATGTTAAACCAAAATTTGTGAAACTGTTGAAGCATATTATTATGCTAAGAATTTAATTAATATTGTTTTTAGTGAGAATCATGTTTTTAAAAAATACTGTTGACCAATAAAATATTTAAAAATATTGTTTGCTTCATTATCTTTTTCTGTACATTTTCCTATTTTGGTGTTTTAGATGTATATAATATGATAGTATATATTTTCAAAGTAAATTAATGTTTGAACATTTTTTGTTGATGGAGTGTGCTATCCAAAACAAGTTCAGAAACTGACATTCTAGAATATCAAGGCTATTCTAGAATATCATCTGTGCATCCGTCACGGTGGAAAATAACATATCTGCTTGCCCGTTGATAAGAAGTCTATAGAGCAGGAACATAGTTTTGGTCATTCATAGATGGAATGGGAACCTGGCTTTGATTTATTGTCTAGTAGATCAGTTGCATTTGATACTTTTAGAGTCTATTCTCAAATAGCATAGATATGCATGTATGGCAACTTAGGAGAATTCTATTTATCATACACTGTGAAGGATGACACACTTTTGGGTAGGTCAGATATTTCTTCTGTAGTCTAGAATTGATGTTTAGTTCTCTGTCTTGAAAATAGACCAAGGGACAATGAATACCTGACAAAACCGAATCTTTTTTTATTCTACTTTTGTGGGGTGGCTGGGGAATCACGGCCACTTTTTTTTAGCCTGATGCTGGGGGAGGCATTATTGCAGAGAAGTTGAACTTCATCCAGCAGAGTTTCCTGGTCCTTTTAGCCTTCAGGAAGGGAATGTACTTTTGTTTCTCATTCTTGCTCTCTAGGAAAGCAGACAGGGAGCATTTCAATACAAGCACTTTTTACCCATGCCGTGTTGGTAAGTGCATCACTTAACAGTGGTATGCGCTTGTAGGGAAAAGTATACTTCAGTAAGGAGAATGAAACCTTGCTGGATTGTGCTGAGGCAATTTAGGCCTTTTAGTCCACATCACTATTGGAGAATTTCACTATAAGCAACTTTACAAAGTGGGATGCCATAGAAAAACACCCTCTGTGGTAAGCACTTTAGGTGGTGTATGTGGTCTCAAAATGTAAGCCTGCTTTTTTTTAATTTATCAGGATTTTTCTCTTGATACTATAAATGTTATAAAATTGAAAACCACAAGTGCTAAACTGATACAGGTGAGATCTTTCTTAACTTCGTGGTAGATATAATGCAAATAAAAAGAAATACCCTTGGAAAATACTTCCCTCTCATATTTTATGACCTTTGTGTTTTTTAGAATATATTTAAGTAGGTGTTATTGTTCATCCTATGTGTATTTTATTTTTTTATTTCATTTTTAAAAATCTTTTTATTGTTGGGTGCCTGGGTGGCTCAGTTGGTTCAGCGACTGCCTTCGGCTCAGGTCATGATCCTGGAGTCCCGGGATCGAGTCCCGCATCGGGCTCCCTGCTCAGCAGGGAGTCTGCTTCTCCCTCTGACCCTCCCCCCTCTCATGTACTCTCTCTATCTCATTCTGTCTCTCAAATAAATAAATAAATAAAATATTTAAAAAAAAATCTTTTTATTGTTAATCACCATACATTACATCATTAGGTTTGGATGTAGTGGTCCATGAGTCATTGTTTGTACATAACACCCAGTGCTCCACGCAGAACGTGCCCTCTTTAATACCCATCACAGGCTAACCCATCCCCCACCCCCTCCCCTCTAGAACCCTCAGTGTGTTTTTCAGAGTCCATCGCCTCTCATGGTTCATCTCCCCCTCTGATTTACTCCCCTTCATTCTTCCACTCCTGCTAACTTCTTCTTTTTTTTTTTCTCTTAACATATATTGCATTATTTGTTTCAGAGGAACAGATCTGTGATTCAACAGTCTTGCACAATTCACAGCGCTCACCATAGCACATACCCTCCCCAATGTCTATCACCCAGCCACCCCCTCCCTCCCACCCCCACCACTCCAGCATCCTATGTGTATTTTAAATTATATTTTATTTTAGTCACCCACATCATATCACCTAGATGTGCTAAATTAGTATTATTTACACCCTCTTACCTCTGGATTTGTTAGGCCAAAGGTGACAGATCACCTCAGGAACATATGTATTATTTGCTTTGTGGAGGGGCTAAGGGGTGAAGATGTAAACTGGAGAAATTTCCTCAAATAAGGAAGGGACAGAGACACTAAATGAGGGATTAGAGTTTGAGGAGAAAAAGGAAGATTGAGATGACAGGAAGCGGGAAGAGAGTCTGAGGGATTTTCAGAAAGAGAAGAGGGCTGGGGGTGGGTAGGAGGGAAAGAATTTTAAAGGTCTGTTGTGTCATCTATTATGTGATTCCCCAGCCACCTCACAAAATCTCAAGTGAAATTCAGTTGTTGGTCTGTGCTTTTGGAGTGTTTGTATTTGTTTATGATTCTGGATGTCTGTGTAAGGTTGGCTTTAAAGCTTCAACGGATATGAAAGAGTGGAAACCAGGGTTTTTTTATATATATATTTCTTTAAGATTTTATTTATTTGAGAGAGAGAGTGAGTGAAAGAGCATAAAAGGGGAGAGGGGCAGAGGGAGAAGGAGAAGCAGGCTTCCCTGGTGAGCGGAGAGCCCGATGTGAGTCTCCATCCCAGGCCCCTGGGATCATGACCTGAGCCGAAGGCAGACGCTTAGCCAACTGAGCCACCCGGCACCCCGAAACCAGAGTTTTGATTAAAATAAGCAGGGATGCCCTAAGAGGCCGAGTGTGGCTGGGTAGTTCGTTCGGGTGGAAAGGAATATTTTATCATGGACATCATTTAGAATTTTATGTGCGTGGTGATAATAAAACGAGACTAGTTTTTATTAACTTTCATTAAGTTTTTAAATTTGCTACGAATGTGACCCTGATTGCAGACCCCCAGGCAGACTGCTCCTCTAATCCTCCCATCTTGCTCTGTCCTTAGAAGTAAGCGAACAGCTCTAATTTAAAGTCAGGCGAATGTCGTAGGAATTTCCATCAGAAGCTTATCACCCTTTTTTCCAGGTGTTCTAAGAAGACCCTGCAGGTAGCTAAGTGACCAGGGCACCTCAGAATCCCTGGTGACTTTGGTTCTGATTTGTGGCCATTTGATGATACTTAACAGATTGAAAGGCAGTTCCCAAAATGGGGATGATAGGGAGTAACATTCCTGCCCTTCTTCTCACAGCTGAAATTCCTTTCTCCTATTTCTGATCATGTGTCAAGAGGTCGGAATAGGTATTCGGTTTTGTTTTGTTTTAGCTTTTGTCTTTCCTTTCTTGCCTTCTTCTTCCCTTTCTCTCTCTCTCTCTCTCTCTCTCTCTCTCTCTCTCTCTCTCTCTCTCTCTCTCATTTCCCCTCTACATGTCCTTTCTTGCTGGCTTTCCCTCCCATAGCCAGAAGAGTGGGTTGTCAGAGACCAAGGTACACAGAGTACCCGCTGCTAAGTATTCTGGTTTCTTTCTTCTTCATTAAAGGTTAAGGAGTTTCAGTGATCAGTTTTGTTTTGTTGGGGCCACTAGAAGGGAGAGTCGGGAGGTGGAGGGCGGGGGAAGAGCACATGAGAGAGAATGAGTAAGCAAAGACACTACTACGGAAATAATGAGAAAAAGGCCGTGAAAGTTAACATGCGTCTTTTGTTTCTAATCCTCCGTCCTCTCTCACCCTGTCTACGCTTGTGGAATGTTTATAATGAGATTAGAAATCTTAGTGGCTTGTTTGTTTCCCTGTAAACTTAGATTACCTCATGCAGTAGATAACTGTTGAATTGCTACCGTTGGATGTCTGCTAGGACTTGTTGCTCAGCCTCAATACTATAAGGAGGCAAAAAGAGCTAGGGACAGCAAACAGCTTCTTCTCATAGACTCCTGGGTCACATGTGCGTTGATACCACTTTCTCATTCACTGCTGAAGGGTCCTGGTCATTAGTAGTACACTCTCCGTTTCCGGTAGGATCTCACTGAACTCCTAGACGGATGGCCTCACGTGGGTGTGGACGGTCACCTGAAGCTTATGCCTGGGCTGCCCGGATTTGGACCAGCCACTTTCCTCCTGAATGCCAAAATTTCGCTGTGCTACTTTGGTCACATGTAAATAACCATGAGCTACAGCTAGAACTGGGGTCATCAAACTTTTTTGAAAGTCCAGATAGGAAATATTTTAGGTGTTGCAGGCAATATAGTCTCTGTTGGAAGTATTCACCTTTGCCGTTGAAGCACAAAAGCAGCTCTGGGTAATATATAAACAAGTGGGTGTGGCTGTGTCCCAATAAAATTTATTTATGGACTCTGAAATTTGAATTTTATATCACTTTCACATCTCATGAAATAGTCTTCTGATTTTTTTTCAATCATTTACAAACGTAAAAACTATTCTTGGTTTGTAGGTTGTACAAAAACGGGGGGTGGGCTGGATTTGACCTGCACATTGTAATCTGCTGGGTGTGAACTAAAACGTTATTCCTCACTCTGCTAGGATGCACCACAAATTTAGTGGTTTAAAACAACAACTATTATTTATTTAGCTTACCATTCATTGGTTGGCAGTTCAGGATGGGCTCAACTGGTTGGTTCTGTTTTTTTTTGTTTGTTTGTTTTGTTTTTAGCTTAAGTTTATTTTACTACCACATGGAACAAGCCAGTCATCTCTTTTGTTGCTCTTGTTGTTTTGTTTTCTTTTTAAAATTTTTCATTTCTTTTTAAAATTGTAATTCCAGTGTAGCTAATATACAGTGTTATATTTGTTTCAGGTGTATAATATAGCGATTCAACAATTCTGTGTATCAACTGGGTGTTTTTTTTTTTTTAAGATTTATTTATTTATTTATTTATTTGACAGAGAGAGAGACAGCGAGAGCAGGGAACACAAGCAGGGGGAATGGGAGAGGGAGAAGCAGGCTTCCCGCTGAGCAGGGAGCCTGATGCGGGGCTCGATCCCAGGACCCTGGGATCATAACCTGAGCTGAAGGCAGACGCTTAACGACTGAGCCACCCAGGCGCCCCTCAACTGGGTGGTTCTTGACTAGTTTCATACATGTACCTGTGGTCAGCTGTTGGTCATGTCGTTGGCTCTGCTTGTAGGGGTTACCGGCTATTGGCTGTAGTAACCAAGCTGACTGGGCAAGTGCCTTCCATCATCCCGCAGGCTGGTCTGTGCTCATTCACGTGCTGGTTCTAAGAGCAGCCAAAACATGCAAGTTCCATTGTATGAGTACTTTTCAAGGTTCTGCTGATTCCATTTTGCTCTTGTCTCAAACAAGTCCCATGGCCAAGTCCACTGGTAACTGTGAATAATTAGAGTTTATTACTGCCACAACCTACCACAGAAGGCCTCTGCTCTGATGAGTTCTAGGCTGTTGTTTTTTTTTTTTTAAGATTTATTTATTTGAGAGAGAGAGAAAGGGAGAGAGAGCACAAGCAGGGGGAGGGGCTAAGGGAGAGGGAGAAGCAGGCTTCCCGCGGAGCAGGGAGCCCGACCTGGGGCTCGATCCCAGGACCCTGGGACCATGACCTGAGCCGAAGGCAGACGCTTAACGACTGAGCCACCCAGGCGCCCTGCCCTGATGATTTCTCTCTCTTCTACACATAAAATCTATTCTCTCCCTCCTACGGCACCCTCAATTTCATCTAGTCAAAGCATCATGTTCAAAGTCTAGGACTTTTTGGTATATAATCATGTCTAGGAGTGACTTTTTGGGTGCAACTTCTCTTGATCCAGTAGCACTAAAAATGTAAGTTGCAATATTAAGTGATAAGAATATGATAGTAGAATCATTTGAAAGGGGAAAAATGGGGGCCACTTAGCAGTCAGTTGACCATATAAATTCTGAAACCCAGCCAGGCATCTGTTGGCAGCGTCCCACGCTCCAGGGTCCTACTCCTTGACGAGGCTGAGACTCTGCTCCCTGGTAGAATCTGTCCAGTGTGGTGTTTTCCACAGCTTTCTGGGAGTGGTGCCCTAGTCCGTTGTTCATCACCGTTTTTGGCTTGGTCCTCTCAGGTGTCGTACTTGTTTATAAGATACTACTTGTGTGTGCAGCTGAACATCTTCCTTAGCCTTCTTCATTCTTGTAGAGGGTGGGGGGCCCAAGGGCCTCTTTTTGTTTTGAGCTGACACGGTCTCTTTCAATCCCAGATGGCGGTGCCTTTCTCAGTACAGTTGACGCCAACATGTGGAGAGCTTTCTGTGACTCTGATTCTAGTCCAGAAACTATATGCACAATTCTTATTGAGAGAAGCTTCTTTTTCCTTGAGTGTGTCAGGCTGCTGGGGAAAATATCCTTAAGAATTTTAAGAGCCATTTTTTGTTTGAGTGTGTCTACTCTGCATGTCCTTCAACTTTTTAGAGTTCCTAACAAAGGACTTACAGTCACACTTTGATTTAATCTTTACCATGAAGCCATTTATTACTTTGACAATTTTTTGCTGACTGGGGAGATTGGAGATAAGGCAGTTTACTTCCCAGCATGTCTGGGATCCTCTGTATTCCCCCAAATTTCTGCTTACAAACAGTTTTTTGAGCTCATCTTTCCTTTCCAGTACCTATTCTCAACAGCCAAGGGAAGCCAACTGACAAGTTTCATCTTCTCTGAGGCACTCTCCCTATCTAAGTCCAGTTTATTAGTTATAGGCAACATATTTACTAATTATTTCAGAGCTATCTAACTAATGTCACTATTTTTCCAGCCTGCCAGGGCAGTTTCCATGTCACTTTTGTAGCATCTGCTAATAGTATAGTCCATTTTTCCAGTCTTCAGTTTCTTTACAGCTTTTCCAGCCTCCACCAGCCACCTATTCCAAAACCAATGCCTCATATTTTTTTATTTTTGTTACAGAAACCCCCCACTTCTGAGTATCAATTTCTTTATCAGTTACAGTTGTTGCAAAATGAGGCATCGCAAAACTTAGGGACTTCAAACAATCATTTGTGTCACTTACAACACATGACACGTGTGTTAGGAAATTTGAGCTGAGCTCAAGGCAGAGATTCCCTGGTCTTGGCGGGACTTGCTCACATGGCGGTGCTGGCTGGGGCCCCAAGATCAGCTAGGGAAGGCCAGCTCCAATGTGCAAGCCCTTTTAAAGTCTCTCTTCTGTTACGTTTACTGTGTCACATCATTTAAAACAAATCATATGGGCAAGTCCAGACCGGAGTGAGTGTGGGAGGGAATTATCCAAAAGCTTACGTTGAGGGAAGTGATGAATTCAGGAAGGTGAAAAAATTGGGGGCTAGGATTGCAACACTCTGCTAGTCCTCTGCTAAATAGCGTAGACTATAATCTGACACACAGAAAGCCTGCCCAGTTTCTAGAGGGGTTATACTAGCAAAAGACCTGCCCGCTTGCTGAAAAAGGTCACCAGGTTTGATCAAATTGCAAGTTTTGAGTGACTGGTTATGCATCTAGCTGATACAAACAGGGAAAATCCAAGTTATGGCTCTAACTTTGGTAAGTGGAACTTACCCAATATCAGGACTCCCTAGATTTCTGAAATGTGCTTTTAGAACTTGAGCATCCAAAATACATGTGATGGAAAGAAAAAAATGGTTCTGATGGTAGGCAGCACAGAGTAGAAAATAACAAAATTTAATATCTAACATTAAGAGGGTGTTGATTATGTGCCAGCCACTATGCTAGTGGTTTGTCATGGATTATGCCATTCTCTCTTTTAAAAACAGAAAAATTAGCATAAGAGAATCTAGAACTCTCACTGTTTAGATCTAGGGAGCTTGGCCTGCTCTGTATAATGCAAAAGCTTTACATTGTAGTGTTGCTAGGGATGAAGGGATCTCTTTTCAAACATAGCTGGTTGGAGGTTGGAGTTTATAGTACAGTGTAGACTTTAGGGTGTACTGGTCATGTGTCCCGTTTCCTAATTGCATAAACATTACTGTTTGGGGTAGTTTCAATCTTTGTACTGATCGCAGCTCAAACCGAAGTCTTTCCCCCTTGCCTCTACAAGTAGAACAGCCTCGTATAATAATTGGCTCTTGGGAAGAGAGAACATAGTTTGATTCCCTTTGCATATTTCTTGTCCGTTCTTTATTGACCCCAAAATTCAAAAGAAGGAAAAAAACAGATTTCCTAGAATAAATGATTTGCTTTTCATAGTTATGGCAATTTATAAGGATTCGCAGGCAAGTTAGCAAAGAAATGACAGTAGTTAGACTTGAGGACAAGCATCAAAAAGTAAAATTATTAAGGGTGTTTTTCTTCAAAATTTAAATCAAAGTGAAGATTAAAGGTAGAACAATGAGGAGGACCAGGAATATGTCAGTGGCTTCCCTCTAAATGTACAGAAAATAGTAATGTTAAAACTCTTTGATGCACACACACACACACACACACACACACACACACACACACACACTTGGGATTGAGAGATGATGGTTGGGGGTGAAAAAAGATCCTGTAAAGACATAAAATTGATAAAATTTATTTTTATATTTCTATTTTGGAAGCAGTACTTTCCTCTGTGACATCAAAAGGATTTTTTTTTTTTTAGTTTAAGCTGATTTATAAGTGAGAAAAGAAAATTTGGAAAAGTGTCTCAGATTTTCAAGTTTGTGACCCTAAAGTACAATCTATACCTGGCTAACTATGGCAAAAGTAAATGAAAAACTTCATTAAGCAGTTAAGGCAGTATCTTAATTTAGACAGACAGGCAGGTATCTATACCAGACCGAACAAATGGAAAATTCTCAAACGCTTATAGAAAAGCAAGCACATTAAAAATATTCTGTATGAACAATATAGTTCAATGTGGAAGGAAGGGTAACAAGTCCACTCAACTGTAGGATGCTTTTTTTTAACATTGATTTTTTTTCCCTTTTCTTTAAGAATAGTGATGCATTTGTCACTGTGATACGATTTGCAGAAATTTTTTAGTTCTTTTAATTTTGGAAAAATTACAGCCCTTCAGAGAAGTTATAGAAAACTTTATATAGAATTTTAGAACACCTACATACACTTCATCTAGATTCTCCATTTATCAATATTTTCTCACATTTGTTTTATGTCTTCGTGCATATGTATACATTATCTCTATTGATCTATCATGCTGAATTTTTGGAAAATAAGTTGCAGACATCATGACTCTTCCTCCCTAAATACTTAGAGCATATGTCCTCACGGTCTCATACATTAATTTAATACAGATTAATGATCAATTTCATAATTGTAATTTAATTTAATATTGTCTAATCATCAAACTCAGGAACTTTAACATTATTACAACACAAATTACCTAATCTACAGTCTGTATTCGGGATCTTCCAATTGTCCTAATAATGTCCTTTAGAAGAAAACAAACAAACCTTTTTTGTCCTATCCAGGCATCAATTCACAATCACACGGTATTTAGTTATTGTTACCTCTTTAGTCTCCTTTAATCTGGACCAGCCCTTCAAGATTTTTGTTTCTTCATGACATTTTGAAAAGAACAGATCAGTTATTTTGTATAACATCCCTAAATTTGTGTTTGTTTCGCCATGATTAGATTCAGGTTAGGCATTTTTGTCAGGAGTACTGACTGCGCCGTGTTGTGTCCTTCTCGAGCAGATCGCGCCGTGTCACACAGCGTCAGGGGGTCCTGTTATTGGCGACGCTGACTTTACTGCTTTCTTTGGGAAGTGTCTGCTCCTGTCTCTATTTAAAGATATCATTCCCTTTGGCAATTAATAGGTAAACCAAGAGGAGATACTTAGAGCCTGTTCCCCAACTAACTTTTGCCCAGAGGTTGTAATGTTTATCAATAATTTTTGCCTAAATTAATTACTACTCTGTTAGCTACCAAATATTTTTTAAAAATTTTGGTCTAGCAGAAATTTTTACCAGTGATTTTTTTTAAGTGTAGAAAAGGGGATTATCGTAGGAGATTAATACATCTGTAGACAACTAGAAGGGTGCAATATTATTATAGGTAATTAATCTGGAAAGGCAAAAGTAGAGACTAACCCCATTGAAGGGCAAAGATACTGCAACAAATGCTCTGCGTTTTTCATCAAGCAGCAGGATGGTAATAAGTTAGGTATATGAAGTAAAATGCACGCATCAACCATTTCCCCCTGCATAATGTTAAACTGCTTTGCATTTATACACAATCATGCACAGTAATAATCAGAAAAATGTTTGGAATGTACACACACAAAGCTTGGCACCAAGTATAATAGAAGAGAAATATGAAAACAAGGGAACCAGGTGAGGCATTTAAGATTAGAAAATGCTTATGTAAAATTTCTAAAGCAACTGATAAATTATGCTACTCCTATTACTAGGTTTTCTTTCTCCATATCTGGCTAATTTTATTAATATACTATAGCTTCTGATTATTCTCAGTTGCATCTAGTGAATTTAAAAAAGATCAACCCTGCAATAAAGTATCTATCATGTCTTGCTGAATAAAATGTGTATTTTGTGCGACCCGAGATTGAAGGCTTTCTGAGCCTCTTGGAGTTTTAAATCAGACAACCCCCCACTTGCCGCAGATACAGTTGCTTATTTGTCAGTTTGAGTTTGATTTATCTCAAGCAGCAGCTAAAACTGTATTAAAATCTTCTGTTAAGCATGTAAAACTCTACATATAGACAGTCAGTAAGTTAAACATCTCTAATAAAAGACAGCTGTGTTCTCATTGGAGGTGAAAGTAGGATAGAAAGAGATTTGTTTCTGTGAAGGATGATATGAAAAGTATGAGAACCTAGGTATCTTCTCTTTACAAAATGGCGCTGATATATAAGGCAATAAAAATATTTTTAATGATTTTTTTAAAGAGCACATAAAGTAACCAGTGAATCTGTGTATTCAGCTATTGATCAGTTTAGTGATGGGCTGAAAAATCAGTGAATTAATGAGTGTCCTCTGCTTTATTCATTATTTCACCATGTTGTATTTTTTCCTTTTTGTTTGTATCTTTGTGAGAGTAACCCAGAATATAAAGTTATCTAATGTTGATGGTTTAATAATAATTGCTTCCATACAATTTCTGAGATTATTTTCAGCCTCTTGACATTTTTGGCTTACTCATTTACAAGTACATTTTTAATTTTTAAAATTTTATTAGATAATTTTAATATGAGTACGGAATTTTAGCCTTAAAAATATGCAAAAAAAATGCAATCAAAAGGAATGACCCATACACACTACAGTCAGTATAAGATATCTTATTAAGTGTCTTGTAAATTTTCTTCATTTTTATACCATAGTGTACATAAAGAAAACAAAGGTAATAACTGATGACTTCCTGTTAAGAAACTTGAGTCGAAATTATGGCAACATGGTTTGATTACATCTTAGCCTTTGGAATTCTAGTTTAGTTTGCCCGATTATGGTGGTGCACTGAAATTCTAGGATTCATTCATTCATTCATCTAGAACATTTATTTAGTGCTGGCACTTGGAGATTATTCAATGAACCGTCATTATAATGTTTTTAATATTTTTTTTTTTTTAGGGGGGGGGGGGGGGGGGGGGGGGGGGGGGGGAAGGGTCAGAGGGAGAGAGAGAGAAAGAATCTCAAGCAGACTCTGCGCTGAGTGTGGAGCCCAATGCTGGGCTGGATCTCTTGATCCTGAGATCATGACCTGAGCCAAAATCAAGTGTTGGACACTTACCTGACTGAGCCACCCATGTGCCCCTGTTTTTTAATGTTTTATCTATATATCCACACATGTTTGCACATACATATTGCTAACATGGACTCCTCATAGACTGAGATTTGGATTTTGTTTTTATAATTTGTACAGTATGGTTTCATGTTTGTCATGCATTTAATAAATATTTGAGGGTCTTGCGTGAGCTGGGCACTGTACTAGGCTCCAGAAGTACATTCGGGATAAGACAATTGGACTGTCAGCCTTCAGGGAGAGATAGAAAGGAAGTAAACAATGTCATTAGATATGTTGAGGAGTGCCATGAAGGAAAAGTGCTCAGAGTCACCATTCTTGGCAATTGAGTGTGCATGTGCCACTGTGTGTTTGTGTGTCTGTATATGCATGTATATTTTCTGTGTGTGTGTGTGTGTGTGTGTGTGTGTGTGAGTGAGTGTGGGCACATATGTGATACTACAGATAGAGCGGTCAGGGAAGTCCTCCTTGGAGGGCATGACACAGGCCTGAAGAATGAGAAGAAATCAAACCTGTAAAAAAGGTCATGGAATGTTATTCCAGAAACAATCTTCAGAGTTTAATAAGACTTTTATGATAATTTCGAATTTGAGAATAACAAATAGCTCATCTAGTCCACCGGCAGCCCCCAAAGCTCAAGCTACTTGCCCAAATTGGCATTACCCAAGCCCAGAGCACAGGGATGGCTGCTATCCCTTAAAACCGAGGCGCTTAGATATGTGGAGACATAAAAGCAGAAAACAATCATGTGGGGTATTAAGGGAATGGAGTGGGAAGCTTAGAAAAACAGATCTCTTGCATCTTCACATTTTCCATTTCATCTAAACTCAGTGAGGAGTTTAAAATTGAATCTAGGTAAGTTGGCTAAAAAACTATAATTCTGAGTTATCAACAGCATATCTGAAAGGAGCAACACAGCCCAGCCTGGCAGCTCCTATTTTTCAGATTAGAAATTAACTGCTATGTTGTCAGGATGAAATGGTATGTTTTATTATTGAAAAGGCAGCTCTATTAGCTTCTTTGGGCCACAAGGGCCCATTTATTTAATTACTTCTTCCGGGACACTAAGTGGATCCCTAGTGACCAGGTCAAATTATTGCACCTTAAAAGATGAGCGACACATTCACTTGGATGGATAGTATGTTTTCTTTCCTTTATTTATTTTTTCACCAAATATATAAAGAATTAGAGGAATTCATTTCTTTTCACCTCTTCTGAAGATGGTTTTAGAGCCAGAAGCATTTTTCATTCACTTTTGTTTATTATTATTATTTTAAAGATTTATTAATTTATTTTGGAGAGAGAGGGAAAGAGAGTGACTGGGGGGAGAGGCAGAGGGAGAGAGAGAATCTGAAGCAGACTCCCTGCTGAGTATGGAGCCCAACACCGGGCTCTATCCCATAATCCTGAGACCATGACCTGAGCCGAAATCAAGAGCCAGCCACTCAAAGGACAGAGCCACCCGCGTGCCCATGCTTATTTTTAAGTAAGCTCATCACTCAATGTGAGGCTTGAACTTACAACCCTGAGATCAAGAGTCACGTGCTCTACAGATGGAGCCAGCTAGGTGACCCTTTTTTTAAAATCACTTTTAATAAAATAATATAATAGATATAGAAATGAAAAGTAAGATAAATCTTCTAAACAAGGAACACAGGACTTGTTTTAGATTCCTTTAAAAAATTTTCAAAATAGATTTTGGTGTTAGGTTCACAGCACAATTGAGGGGAAGGTACAGAGGTTTCCCATAGGCTCTGACCCTTCCTCCAGCCTCCCCCATGGCCAATATCTCCTGCCAGAGTCATCCATTTGTTAATGTTGATGAGTCTACATTGACACATGATTGTCACTCTCGGTCCAGAGTTTCCATTAGGGTTCACTCTTGGTACGGTGCAGGCTATGGGTTTTGGCAAATGTATAATGACATGTATCCACCACTAGAATATACCTAATAGTTTCGCTGCCCTAAAAATCCTCTGTGCTCTGCTTATTCATCGTTCCCTCTCCCATAACCTCTGGACTCTACTGACCTTTTTACTGCCTCTATGATTTTGCCTTTCCTACAGTGTCATAGAGTTGGAATCATGCAGTATGTAGCCTTTTCAGATTGGCTTCTTTCCCTTAGCACTATACATTTAAGATAACTCCATGTCTTTTCAAGGCTTGATAGGTCATTTCTTCATAGCACTTAATTGTATTCCATTGTCTGGGTATAAAATTCCTTTTTTAGAGCTCAAAGCTTTTTTTTTTAAGATTTTATTTTTAGAGAGCGAGAGCACACAAGTGAGGGTGGAGTCGGTGAGGGGGAAGGAGCAGAGGGGGAGGGAGAGGGAGAAAGAATCTGAAGCTGACTCCATGCCCAGTGCTGAGCCCCACAGGGGCTCCAACCCACGATCAGGAGATCATGACCTGAGCCGAAACCAAGAGTTGAACACTTAACCGACAGCCACCCAGGTGCCCCATCAAAACTTAATAGAGATTTTAAATGAAAAGATTTAAAACCAGAGAAGGAAAAATAAGATAAAATTATTATTTTAAATTGTTTTTTACAATAAGGCATGAAAGAATAGTCATATTCTTGTAATTAAGTATGTAAGGGTATATAAATATAAGTATTGTTTTGTGGAATGTTTTTCCTTTGTTAACAAAATTAAGGAAATGCTAAAATCTCAATAGAATCAATGAGGAAAGGACAAATAAAAGTTAAGACATCTAATAATGTAAATATAGGTCATGGGTAAATATAGCAGGAAAAAATCTATATCTTGAGGATATTTAATTGTAGCAGCTGACAGGTTTTCAAGCAGATTTTTTTCAGATTTTTTATGGGTGTGGTTGATATTTAAGCTTTGCTAGCCTAGCATCAAGCACCTCTTACTGATGGATTATGAATTTCATCCTTTAATTTTTGATTCTTAATTTAACATGCTATAAAACAGTGACAATTCTAATCCTTTAAAAAGTGAATTTTCATTGGTACTCACTTTGATTGTTTGGGATAAGAAAAGTTTTTCATAGCATCTTTCTTAAGAGATAAGAAAACTTTTCAGACCTTGCTAATTTTCAGAACTTTCCTATAAGGTAAATTGGAGACATTTATCACAATTCCTACTGGGTGAGTGAAAAAAACATATACACAGACTGTAAGCCAAACTCTTCGAGGTTAATTTATAAATCAGTAGGGATAAGTGAGAACAGAAATTCTGTGTTTTGACTCTTGGGATATCGTGTTTTGCCTTATAGATTTTCCCTTGTTGATATTAGTTATATAGCAAATTGGCATGATTAGTACTTTATTTTATTTTTTAAAGATTTTATTTATTTATTTGACAGAGCGAGAGAGCACAAGCAGAGGGAGCAGGAAAAAGGCTCCCTGCGGAGCAGGGAGCCCTATGTGGGGCTTGATCCCAGGACCCTGGGATCATGACCTGAGCTGAAGGCAGATGCTTAACCATTTGCGCCACCCAGGTGCCCCTGATTAGTATTTTATTAAATCATAATGTCTAACAACTTAGGTATCCCTATAAATTCTATTTGATTTTCTTTCTTTAACCCCACTCCCCAATGGTGGAACGGAAGTGATTTGGTATAGCACTTACGATTAAGAGGCCTGGTTTTGGAGACACAGACACAGGCTGAAATCTTGACCCTGAAATTTATTGAGTGAGATCTTGGGAGGATAACTTAAATCTCTCTGATCTGTTAAAAAAAAAAAAGATACATCTACGCCATATAATAATAATAAGAGTTTTTTATGGTGATAAGACTAAATATTAACTAAGGTAGAAAGTTGTTCTTCTTGTTTTATAGATCATAGATTGCTCCAAAAATAAGGATTTAAACTTTACCTTAAATTATTTAAATATGTATTTTCCTGTTATTTTTGGACTTAAATAAAAAAAATTCCTTCTCTAGTTTTTTCTCTTAAGCTCAGATTTTTGAGGTTTCAGCTTTTTGGAAAAAAAAAAAACACCTTAGTGCTTCTAATATTATATTCAAGGAATCTAAGTTTTTGTATTGGAAAAGATGTCTTTGTTTTCTCATTATCATGGAATAATTAACAATTTAACTTGAGTATGTGTAGAAGCATCCAAATTTTAGAACATATATATTGTAACTTGTATAACTTGCTGCTTGATTGGCCCCAGCTAAAAATCAAAATTATGATTCAAGTAAAATAGGCCACAGCTTTTATTAAGTATTTTAAGTATTGGAGTAAAACAGAAAGTCCTGGTCTAAGTGACAAAAATTGATATGTTAATTTTGACACCATATTGGGGCTTTTGTTGTTGTTGTTGTTGTTGTTGGAAACAAAGCACACCTCTGTACCACAAAACATATTGATGTTCTACTTATAATAATATATGAACCTAAAGGCAGGACTTATTCACACCTTCCACTAATTATCATTGACTCCAAACTCAGTGAATATTTCTCGAGTTGGTTTCATATCATTCCTTGTAAACGAATGACCTTAGGATACTAGTCTACTGTACATTGTTCAACAGTTCTAGGAAGACGCTTCACTGATGTATTTCTTTAAAATACATCTTACTTGTTTTTTAACATAATTCAGATTTCATTGGGGGAAGAGGAGGAGTGTGTTGCGGGGAGACCTCTTTGGGGACATGACAACTGAAACAGAGATGTAAAAATTGAGAAGAAATTAATTAGTCCAAGGAAAAGAGCAATTCAGGCAGAGAGAATAGCATGTGTTAAGACCCTGAGGCAGAAAAAGATTGGCATATGCAAGGATATGGATGAAAGCCAGAAATACTGGCCTCTTTGACCAGGCCAAGTCATGAAGCTGCCTGGTTCATGGTAGGCTGTTTGCCTGTGCCCTGAAAAGCCATGATTTGGCTTATATGCAGACCTGATTGACAGAGGAAGATTTGTGCTCTTGGAAGACAATTGACATATGCTCTGTTCCATAGCATTTGACTCAGGGATTTCTGCTCTTAAGGGATTTCTGATTGGAATCTGACTGGCGTATGTGCTGATCACATTATAATAGAATGACTTTGTTACCCTAATAAAAACTTCCTGGGTTCCCCCAGTGATGCTTTTTCTCTTTAGTGGCATAGGAATTTGAGGCACAGAATGAAAAGTTAGTGGAGTACTATGAAGAGACCATCAGTCCAACTCTAGGCTTCCTTCCTTTTGCATAAAGAATAACAGAAAAAAAAATCTCTCTTTGGATAGCAGTTGAGCTTGAGAGGAAACTTGTGTTCAGTTCTTTGTGGTCTTCTAAATATTGCCAACCAACCAGCCACAGTCTTAAACAGAGGCACAGGTGATCTAGGTTTTGAGCATATCTGTGAAATCAAACACTGAACAATGGAAGTCATATGCCCCCATGAGCAAGTTAGGCCTCTATTGTAGGGCATTCATCTCTTTCACAATAAGGAAATGTAATTCCCAAACTAAACGCAAATACTGTCACAGAAGTTAGTCATAGATCATAGACTATGAATCCCAGAAAAAAGTTCAAAGGTGGCAAAATCCAAATCCCCTCATTTCATAGATACAGAGTCCCAGAGAGGTGAAGGGACTCTTTTTCTTTGGATAGACATGGAATGATGGGCTTAAGGTCACACATATAGAGATGAGCTAGGTCTAGAATCAAGTGCCCTAAATTTTTTAAAGATTTTATTTACTCATTTGAGAGAGAGAGAGAAAGAGAGAGCACACAAGTGGAGGGGGGCAGAGGGAGAAGCAGACTCCCCATTGAGCAGGGAGCCCTACATTGGGCTGGATCCCAGGACCCTGAGATCACGACCTGAGCCGAAGGCAGCTGCTTAACCGACTGAGCCACCCAGGTGCCCCTCAAGTGCCCTAATTTCTAGTCCAATGCCTTTCCCACTAGGCCTTACTGATCCCCAAGTAACCAAATTCTTTTATCAACATTAAAAAAGAAAAAAATAGTTAATACAAGACAAAATGATTCATAAGATTATATCTAATCTCAGGTACCTTATTAAAAAGTTACCATTTTGAATACCTGCAATGCAGTTTGTAGTCATTGATGCCACAGGATTGTGTATGTTTTGTGACCAGATCTGCACCACGCCCAGCCCTTTGCTCCTCATCATGCTCACTCTTACGCCTCTGGTCTCATTAATTTTCTCCTTTCAGAAGGAAAGAAATTCTGTCATTGTTTATCCTATGATGAATTTTGGACTCGTAATTCAGGCTTTTACTGATTTTAGAGATGTTAGGAACTCTTGAAATAAAATCCACATCTGAAAACTCCACATAATCTAATTTCAAAAGAATTGGCTGTATAGAAGTGTTTTATGGATCCTCATACGTGAAGAAAATGGCCTGATCATGTTTTTCATCCAGCTGTTGTTTTTAAAATTTAGGAAATGGACCAGCCATCAGATGTGTTTAGCAAACAAATATATTTACGGTCAAGGAAGGAAATTGAAACTGGATGATTTTGTTACATTTAGCAATCCATCTTTAGTCAGATTTAGTATTATGTAGCCATTACATGTGTAGTTTTAATGAAGGGAAGACATCACTCACTTCCCAGTTGGACCTAGCAGGAAGATGTGCCCATTTGTTCCCACGTGCCTGGAGGGTGTATCTGAAGTATATGCACTAGACAGTCGAGGGGGTTTGCTTCAAAGTGACTTTGACTCTGAATTTCTTCCTTCTGCTGCTTCTGTCCAGGGCTGGGGTTACCTGGAAGGAGTAAAATAAACACACCAGTAAACATGCTCGTGAATACGACATTAATTAATATTTTCTAACTTAGCATGGCAAATCCTGACTTCAGATAAATGCAAATCTCTACACATCTCAGTGTCTTCAGCATATTTTATGCAAATAGTTGTTAAGAATAAAAATTCTAATTTCAAATGAAGAAAATTCATGACATGCATCTTGGCTTGTGGTTTAATCACTGTATACCCAGGAAGGTATCGACAGTTGTCCCGTGGAAGCTATTAAAGTTGCTGTCCAAGGTTAAATGAAATTGCAGTTTATCAGAGTAGCATTGAGAAAATAAGGGAATCTGTTCATGGCTCTTGATTAATGCCAAGCGTGATCAACACAAGGGGGTTCATTAAGCTATACATCATGTGGGTAATTTCACTTGTCATTGTGCTTGCTTTCTGCTTTGAGTGTGCACGGCCCTGAGTTTCAAAGTTGTATCTCTGATGCCACTAAATTCTGCACAGAAGCATCCCTCTTCTTTTGCTCTACATTTTCCATTATGCATACTTATTTTTTAGACGTGTTAACATTTCATATACATTACTTAATATGTTTTGGGACAAAAGTATATCTTGGATTTTTTTTTAAATGTTTTATTTATTTACTCATGAGAGTCAGAGAGAGAGAGAGAGAGAGAGAGGCAGAGGCAGAGGGAGAAGCAGGCTCCCCGCCTAGCAGGGACCCCGACGCGGGACTCAATCCCAGGACCCTGGGATCATGACCTGAGCCGAAGGCAGACGCTTAACCATCTGAGCCACCCAGGCGCCCCTATCTTGGATTTTTAATGGGTTTCCTTCACACTATGTATAATAAAAACTTATTAGGAAACTCTTTTTTTTTAATTTTTCTTTTCCCTCAATCATATATATGCCTTGAAGTCTGATGTGACATGGAAAAAAGCTTTTGAAATCATTAATTCAATCCATGTTATTTTTTAATATTATTTCTTTGTGTTGTAGTTAAAATATGTTTCAGAGGTTTATTTTTCAATCTTAATTTTCTAGATGTGATAAAGCTTCTATCTAAAACTATAGGCACTATGATTTTGGCTTCTAGTTTTAATTTTTTTCTTTAATTTACTTTACAAAATTAAAGTTGCCAATGTTAATATTGAATGGGATTTGACAGCTTATTAAAGAAAAAAATTTTGTGAAAGAATGAAAAATTATGATTTATCATTCCACATTATTTATTTGTTATACATGGAATTCAATATAATCATACTTTATCACTCTCACTTAAAAGTAGACTCTCCCAGTCACTGAAGATTTATGAGATGGAGTGAACTAGAGGCCAAGATCATAACATCAAAACATAATATCAATGGTTGTTGCAAGGAAGGACATAGCAAGGGAAATATGACCACGTTGAATGCAGTCTTAATATCAAAATTTTTGAGCAGGAATTTAGAGAGTAGGTTCCATGTCATGTGTCTTTTAGAATCCTGTGAGTGCATATGCCAATTGGTAAAATGGGTGGAGTCCTAAGACTTCCTAAAATATCCCAGTATGACCATTGTATACTGATAACCATGGCTTGAACTTGGCTAATGTCCTATTAAATTGGAATCTTTCAGGGTTTGTTTAAAAAAGGACTCCCATATGATATTGTAATGCTTCTTAACAGTTAAGACCTAAATACATGTATGAAAAAAACTTCCATCACTGATGTGCAAAATATTGAGCTTTGTTTGTTGGGGGTGATAACCTTTGGGGTAAGGTGATGATCTACCATTCTTGGGAGGAGATTAGAGCTGGAGAAATCAAGTCCTAGCTTTTAAAGGCACACCGGAATAATGGAATGTAATTATCATGTCCGTGTTTTGTTTTTGTTTTTGTTTTTGTTTTGTTTTTAAGTGGGTTCTGATATCTATAATATCCTCAAAGTGAACTGTTTGATTATTTAAATTGGGTGTTTGAAAATGTATTTTAATGAGGTCCAAGATCAAATTAGAATGGTGTCTATTGAATACCAAACATTTTCAAAAGCAACACAACATAGAGTGTTTCCTTCCTGGTATGTAAAGTAGAAGGGATGCACTGTCACTCATCAGCTTTCATTCACAAGTCCCAGTAACTAGAAGATGGCTTTTCCCTAAAAAATAGTGCTAAGGTCATTCATACAGTCAAGGTCCTCTTGAACACTTAAAAAAAAAAGTACTGATTGTTTTTTGCTTCCATTAATTGGCAAGGGTTTATTTACAAGACAATAATTAATTATACCTCTGGGAAGCTCAAGAGTCAACATGAATCAAAGCAGTCTTGGTAAGGAACATGGAAGGCTCACATAATTAAGCAGGGCACTGGAGACCAATTGTTTATAGAATGATTTTGCTGGAGCTAATTGACACTAATTATTTAATCTGATTTTCTTCTTCCTAGTTATTCTTCTATAGAGTCACTACTTTCTGCTAATGATGCGCAGGCAACTCTCAAGGTGCTCTACGCCTCCATTCAGTGGAGCAAGCCTTCTTTATAGGGACACGAGATTGCTGAGCTCTTTCCTGGCCTGCTACGGAGTGTATATAAACAGACTGCGTACGAAATCAGCAGATGATCAATGGTGAAATCCTTATCAGGCAGTCATTTGTACTGATGGCTGCTATCTTTTCCTCCTATTAGAAGAGTCCAGTTTTAATAAGATTTAAGTTAAATTCATTTAAAATAAATAAATGTGTATGCAATGAACTCACAGTTTCCACACAATATTTTTATGCATGAGATGAGGTGAAGACTGGAGTATGATTAAAAAGAAAA
Source organism: Callorhinus ursinus (assembly GCF_003265705.2). NCBI lineage: Eukaryota > Metazoa > Chordata > Mammalia > Carnivora > Otariidae > Callorhinus > Callorhinus ursinus. The sequence goes on from NW_027397074.1 coordinate 37,394,330, forward strand.
GCAGAACGTTGGGGCACCTGGGTGGCTGAGTCGTTAAAACATCTGCCTTCGGCTCAGGTCATGATCCCAGGGTCCTGGGATCGAGCCCCGCATCGTACTCCCTGCTCAGCTGGAAGCCTGCTTCTCCCTCTCCCCCTGCTTGTGTTCCCTCTCTTGGTCAAATAAATAAATAAAATCTTTTAAAAAAAGAAAAGCAGAACGTTTATGCAGCTGCCTAAATAAAAAGAAATATTCCAATTGAGTATATAGTGAAACTTAGGGTACCAATTACATGCAAACATGCTACTTTCCAGACAGGACCTATGTTGATGGGTAAATGAAAACTTGCAAGATAGGCTAGCTAACTAAGGAGCGTGCATATGAATTGCATTTTCTAGGACCGTGTGTCTCTGTGGTTTCTGCTTATGGGTGGCTCCCCCTCTGAACATCCCTGTTCCCTGACAGCATTCATAGTTAAGATAATCAAAGATGGGCATTGATTCATTAGCTTCTTAATCCTCCACCATATTTAGGCTGTTGTATTTAGTGCAAGATGCAGGTTCTAACTAACCTTCTGGCTAAGAAATGAGGAAAAATGGAATCTCTGCCCCCTTTGTAGTACTGTGAAGGATCATAGGTTTATTTTTGGATCCCTGTTATCCACATCATCCTCTCTGGGTACACCCCCCACCCACCTTTCTGGTGATGTCCTAATCTGGTCTGTACTAGTCTCTTTCCTAAATCATTCTCTCCTCCCACTCTATTTTCTTCTTCTGCCATTAAAAGTTACATGTTCTACAATGTATCCCTCAGTCTCTCCATCCTCTGTTTTCCAGAGTGACAGGTAGCAAAGGAGTCCCTGGTTGATTTTAACATGCTCATTTTCCCACATCATTGCCTCTTTCAGATCTTATCAATATTTTGTTCACTGTAGAGTGCCATAAAGAACTTGGTATAGTGGGAGGATTTAGACATGAAAAGAAATATTTTGGGATATTGTGACAAGAGCAATGGCAGCTTGTAGAATTCGGAGTCTGAGGATCAGTTAAAGCACCTAGAAAGCGGAGGAGTAGTCAGTCTCCATGGCTGCAGCAAAGAATTCAGTTGGCAGGGTTAAAATTCATCCCTGAGTTAAGTACCCAAGTAAGCTGAAGAGGCCTCAAAGGCAGTTCTTTTTTAGAAAATACTGTGAGATAAAATAATTGCCCTTATTTTATGTCAGGCACGGTTCTAAATGCTTTACATGTTTAACTCGGTGAATCTTCCCAAAAATCAAAGGAGGAAAAATTTTTTTTTGCATATTTATTCATTTATCTCCATTCTACAGATGAGGAAGCTGAGGCATGGAAGTTATATAACTGACCCAAGATCATACAACTGCTGAGTAGTAGAGATGAGGTTCAGTGGAAGTGGTCTGACCCCAAAGCTGAGCTCTCAACCGTGGTATCTGAAGGGGGCTGGCTGATGCTTTTATTCCTGTCTTTGGTCAGTGTGGTTCTCAATCCTGGTTTCTCATTACAGTCCCTGGAGGGGGATTTTATTTTATTTCTTTATTTGACAGAGAGACAGTGAGAGAGGGAACACAAGCAGGGGGAGTGGGAGAGGGTGAAGCAGGCTTCCCACTGAGCAGGGAGCCCCATGTGGGGCTCGATCCCAGGACCCTGGGAGCATGACCTAAGCCAAAGCAGACTCTTAATGACTGAGCCACCCAGGCGCCCCTGGAGGGAGATTTTAAAGGAAAACTTCGTCTCTGGGGGGTGGGACCCAGGCACCCCCTGAGATTCTGATGTGCAGCCAACCTTGGAAGTCCTGTTCCAGGCCCTGAAGTGGGAGCTCTTTTCCACCTACCTCCTGTCTATGCACTTTGCCCACAGTTTCTAAAGGTTGTGAAAACTTGCCAAGAATCCTTTGGCAGGAAGCAGTTCCTCAGGTACTAATTCTTGGTGCCAAAGAGTCAAACTCAATAGATCCCAGGTCTCTACATTTGTAAATAGATCAAATTGTCATAATGGTTGGCCCCGACAGCCACACACAGAGGGCTTTCTGATCCATTCCACCACGGGTGTAACTTCAACATTTTTCCTATAAAATTATTACATTTAAACTTGACTGATTGTGTTTTGGTGTTTAGCATACTTTCTATTCCTTGAATTTCCTGTAAGTGATTTTTAAGACCTAGACTCTTGATGACATATAGACTGATTATTTGCAAGCATGCCTCATAAATATTTGTATTTCCTATTGCAATACAGCAGAAGCAGCATAATACCTGGTTGTCCTGCTTTTAAGGGTGGTAAGAATGGTCAGGGAAGTCAAATATTGCCACTCTGAAACCTCCATTATAAAGGTTCCCATCAACCTTTTACCTAATGGCTTTTTGCCATTGAAGATTGTTGCAAGATCAGTTATCTCATCAGAAGTTGCAAGATGGTGATATCCTAATTCAACCATTCGTTTTGCAATTAGTAACCACTTTTCATCTATAAATAGAACTTTTGCTCATCAACTATTTAATCTGAAATCAATTGGTACAGTAAAATGCTTGATTTTTGGCCTATCCATTTTCAGAGTAATGAATTTGGTGTCCTGATAATCTTTAAAGGAAATTCACTTTTTTTTTCTGTTAACATTATAAATTTACAGCTTTCAATGCATTGTAGTTGTAATTCTTCTTGGTACATACATTGTCCCATGTTCACCTGGAAGAAGCGCTTCAGGTTGATTGCTCTGTTCATTTGACGGGACTCTAGTAGACATTGGTAGCAATCAGATAGCCCAGGCACATTCTGTGTAATTTCTGCCCCAGCCCCAGAATCAGCCCTGGTTCCTTTTTAGTGGGAAGTGGTATTTAATGGTCCTAATCTGGGCCTTAGGGGTGCTTATTCCTCCTGGCTTGTCACTGGCTCTGAATCTTTTTATTTGGCAGATATGATACAGTTTTAAGAAAGAGGGAAATAAATTATGCACATGCACTCATATTTCCAATCCCAAAACAAAATTACACATTTTTTTTACTTAATACTCTTGATTTTATATTTGTATCTCTTTTCTCTTAACTGAAAATCTGGCTTCCCAATGGTGTTAACATAATCCACGATCATTTATTTGCTTTGTCCTTCTCTCTTTCTCTCCGTTTGTATATGAATATGAATGTTTACATGTGTGTGAATATATATATGATATATTTTTTTAAAGATTTATTTATTTGAGAGAGCGAGAATGAGAGAAAGAGAGAGAGTACATGAGATGGGGGAGGATTAGAGGGAGAAGCAAGCTCCCCACTGAGCAGGGAGCCCGATGCGGGACTCAATCCAGGGATTCCAGGATCATGACCTGAGCCGAAGGCAGTCGCTTAACCAACTGAGCCACCCAGGCGCCCTATATGTATGATATTTTTACCAACAGCTCTTTGTAAGAGACTCTTAAATTGGAAGCAGTTTTCATATTTCATTGTGGTTCCTTTTGTCTTTTTGATCCACACTGCTAGAACTGTATAGTCAAATTCTTGGTTTTGAAGTCATTTGAAATAATGTGGTTATGCCTCCAAATTAATAAATGACTAGATTAATTTTCAGTATGTTTCTAACTTTAAAGGATTCCCCTTTATTTTTATTTTTTAATTTATTTTTATGTTATTTTAAAATTTTTTATTGTTATGTTAATCACCATACATTACATCATTAGTTTTTGATGTAGTGTTCCATGATTCATTGTTTGCGTATAACACCCAGTGCTCCATGCAGAACGTGCCCTAAGAAATAATTTTAAATTATGTAAAACAGTTACATAGTTCATGAGTCAAAACCATAGAACAAGTCACAGAGATCTGACTTTTTTCTTAGTCTTCTTTTTTCTTTCTTATCCCAGGTAGGTCAGTCTTTATGGTTTTTGGGTTATCCTTCCATAGTTTCTTTAGCAAATACACACACACACACACACACACACACACACACACACACATGATAGAGGGCCCCTCTCTTCTTACACATGAAAACCTGTAACATGCATCTTCTTCTGTCTTCTGCTTGTTTACCTAATGATATACCCCGGGCTCATTTGCTCCCCTACAGTGTTTAGAGTTCTGCTTTGTCACTTGTCGTAGTTGCATGGTATGGGTGGCTACATCAGGCTGCCAGGTCTCCCGGTTCCTTTTTTTTTAACTGTTAGCTTGTGAATCCTCTCACGGAGAGTCTGCCCAGCCACCACAGATAAAGCCACTGCAGCATCTTTACTCCTCCTCTCGTCCAATCTCCAGCTCACTTTTTGCCAGCACCCACGTTGGCTTTTGCAATCCCCCTGAGTTTCTTCATTCTGTTCTTGCATTCCTTTCATGGTTTTCTTGAGGTCTTTTTCTTCTCATACAGGCCATGTCTTGTGAGGCTATGTTTGGGTTCATTTTTCTTTGCATAATCCAAGGAATCCTAAATCATGCCAAAGCCAGTTGTCTTGCCACCACCAAATGGGTTCTGTATTCAAATACAATGATGACATCTGGTGCAGTCTTGTACATTTTGGCTAGTTTTTCCTGAATTTCTGTCTTAGGTACTGTTGCCTTTCTGGGGTGAAGAACATCCATGACCATTTATTTCTACTGAAGTAGTTGGTTGGTCATGAACTTCCTGGTCCAGATGGTTACTGTGTTATTTATGACGGCAGCCGAGTTTCAGGCAGCTCGGAAGGAAAAGGGCTCTCCTAGTCCTTTTTAGGGCCAACATGATTTCTCATATTCAGTTCTCTTGGCCTCTGAAGAAGTCCAGTCTTTTTGGCCCACCTCCCCATTTCTTGTCCTTATTGCCTTCTGCCACACACACAAAGCTTCAGCACTTGGTCTTGCTCGGAATAGGCATTCGCTAAATGTTGGGTGACTAGAATATATGCAACAATGAGGTTTCCTTCATTTTACTCACAGAGAATCCCTAAAGTTAAGACCCACCTTTTCTTTCTTGATTTGCCCCTTGCTTTTCAGCCTGGATGACCTTAAAACAATCTTATCTTTTCTTGCTCTAAATCTGCCTCTTTCTGAATCCAGTTTCTCTTTGATCTCCCCTCCTCAGAGGGCTAACGTATCTGATTCTGCCTTCCCATAGTCCTGGATGGCAATAGATTTCAGGATATGGAGATTTTTCTATCTTAAAGGTTCTCTTAGTTCTTCAGAATTACTCCTCTCAGAAACTCATCCATTCTCAGTTACAACATCACGCTATCTTTAAATAAATTTCTTTTTGTTATTTACTTAAACTCTACTTCATCCCAGAGGGGATTCTAGGCACTTAACTGTGACTGATGACAATGTTGTGTCTGACCAGAACATTGGAGAAGGGTTTTAAATTGTGAGCATAAAAACTCCTGCATATATGCCAGAAAAACCTATCAGAAGCATTTTGATATTGAAATAAGTGCTAAAATATTGTGTGTGTTATTACTAAATTAAAAAGTCATGTTCAGGAAAAAAAATGTTCAATAGTGTAGATAATCATACCATGTGGCATCTAAAATTTTACATGCCTCTTTATAGGAACGTAATTCCTAAGGTTAATCAGAAGCTCCTTCAGGCTGTCTTTATCTTATCATGGTTCCTAATCCAACTGAGTTTGGGAATGTGAATTATCTCAAAAGCTAAACTTTAACTAAATTCTCCAGTGGACTTATAAAAGATATTCTTGAGAGTAATTGAAATTTATTTTTCTAAAGAAGCTGTTTTGTGGTGTCTCTACATAGACATGAAAGGTGAAAATACATTTGCCTTATTTCCCTGTGCCTAAGGGAATTTAAGAAATCACCAATGTAAGAATAAATGCTCACATTTTCTCCCTCCTAAGTTTTTTGTTTTGGATATAATACATGCTCAGATTATAAAAATATAGGTCATACATAAATGCATTAAAAAGAAAAGAATAAAATTTTTCTCTCCCTAAACAACTGTGATAAATACTATTAATATTTTGATATATTTCTTTCCAGGATTTTTTAAAATATAAAATAGAAATTTATGTAATTTAAAATGCAGTTGAAATTATATTACATGTAGTCTTTTCTATCCTGCTTTTATTCACTTGTCATTGTGCTTATTAAGCATGTTTAAGCCAAATCATTAAAAATTCTTTGTAATATAATTTTAATATTTTCATAGTATTCCATCATACAGAAACTGCAAAATTTATGCAATCATTCCTCTGTTGTCTCACAGGTTTTAAAAATATAAACCGTTGTTTACATATTAGGTAATTTTCTCAGGCTGTACTCCAAAAGCGAAATTACTAAGGCCCACTTGGCTCAGTGTTTGGTCTGTCATCCCTACTCTTAATTAAGATGATCAAGTCCATCAGGAAGTATAGGAGATAAAACTTTTGTCCTGATATCAATCACGGTACATAGGATGCCTGTCAAGAATAGTTGTCATTAGTTAATGAGAGCATCCCTCAGCACAAGTAGATGTGAGTCCTAGCAGGCCTCAGATGGCTTGGCACAAACAGGGCAAGGACACTGAGAGGACAGCAACCCGGAGGATTGCTGGGTTCTCGTCTCAGCTTTTCCACAATCCACTTATATGACCTCAGCAGCGTTAACACCTCTATGCCTTAGTTTCCTAGTCTGCAGAATGAGGGACTTGTACTATATTTACTAAAGTTTCTGCTAGTTCCCAGATTCCCTGATTTTGTGTTTGGAAGTTTAAGGTCACCTACCCAGGTCCAAAGGCCTGTCCAAAGATGTGGCCGGTTGGATTCCTGTTGTCAGTGTCTCATCAAAGACATCCTTTATTAGCAAATGAGGAGAGCACAGCTTTACTTGTTCTTTGGCTTAGCCCTAGTTGTTCTAGTTCATGCAGCTTACTTGAGGAAGTCTCGAGTTACCTGACAGTCCTATTTGAGTCTGCCTCTTATCCCTCTGGCAAACCCTTTTCACTTTACATGACCCAGTCTTTAAGAACAGTTCTAGAGGCAATTATCTGGAAGTTTCTGCTCACTAACAGCTCAGACCTTTCATCTGCCTATGTCAGGAGACATGCAAATCAGGAGCGTCAGCTCTCCACTAAAGCCTACTACTTGTCGTCTATCCTCTGACAAACGATACTTAGTAGAAAAAGACAAATTTGCTTTAAGAAGTTCACAATGTCCCTTGAAGCATGAGGTAGAGGAATGTAGTGTTAAGTTGCCATTGATCTTCAGCCCAAGGTAGAGGTTTATAGAGTGGTGATTGTAGCCAACTTATCATGTGGCTATGACATTGGGGAACTGCCAACAACATCTCTTTAAGAACAGGAGCAGTACTCAGCAAGCCATCCACACTCACCCTCAAATGGAAAGGGATGGCCGCTGGCAGAAGGATCTCAGAGCCAAGGCTGTTATACTGCTGTGGTTCTCAAATTTTAGCATGCATGAGAACCATGTGTCAAAACACAGATGGCCAGACCTTATCTCCAGTGCTTGATTCAGTGGGTCTAGGATGGGGCACAAGAATTTGTATTTCTCACAAATTCCCAGAGAGGCTGATAATGCTGGTCCAAAGACTACACTTTGAGAATCAGTGGCCTACTGGATTTGAAGCACACTTCATTGTAATTACACTGGCTCCTTCCATTTGAATGAAAGGTGAGGTTGCAATAAGATGTTAGGTCGCTTTTATAAGGAGAGGTGAAGCGTAGTAGTTACATATAGGGCTGGCAATAGATAGTCTATAGAGGCTAACCCAGGGAGAGTCAAGGTAGTACAATACAGAATATGGAAGTTAGAGTGTAATGGCTAAAGGTGTTCCTAGTGGAATTTGGCTGTCAGAGATGAGTAGCTAAGCCTAGAGAAGAAGCCACTAGGGTAAGAAGCTTAACTGGCAGCAAAATTGCCTCTTTACAGAATAACAATCTGGAGGTCGGTTATCATTGAAGTAGTCAATTATCAGCTCCTATCAGTTTACACCTTTCTCAATCAGTAAGGTTACATCTAGTTTTCTCTGAAAATATGAATAATAGAGATAGATTACTGGTAGAGTAGGCTATTAGGGAATATTGGCTAATAGGAAACATCTCATTTTCTTGCATTTTTTTTCCACATAAGAATTTTTCACATTTGAATGATCTGCATCTTCAAGTACTTGCCACTTACAAAGGGAGTTCGATATACCACAGCTCCCCGGAATATGGACAGGAAGAACTCTACTTTATAGTTATTGTCTCCTAGAGGCACTCCCTCTTGTCCAAGTTTCAGCCAGAGAATCAATGGGGAGCAAACCAAGATCAATTTTAATTGATTGTTCAGGTTTTTTTAATAATTGGCATTCTTCCCTAATGCTTGACAGAATAACAAGTGGAGTCTGATGCCCTGTAATTTTAACTCCCATTCTAAATGCATACTACTGTATAGCAACTATTGTACCTACAAACAACACACTGCCCCCATGGTATGTCAGAGGAAATAGGGGAGCAGAATAAAGGAGAAACGTGGCAGAATTCACACATGGACACAAACATGTGGGCTCCAGCTCTCATGGTTTTGGTCAAGATGTCCATTTCTGAAAACAATGTATAGGGAATAAACTTTTGCACATATTAAATTGATAAGCTTTAATTTCCTCCTAAACTCACATTTGTAAACTTCTCCAAGATTATGTCAAGAGATTAAGTGTTCCAAAGCAGGAGAGAACAGGATTAGGAAGAGTCTGGAAAACCAGGTTTGGATACTAGAAGACATTGGAAATCTAGCAAATGTGGAAGACAATGTGGGTTGCCTACCTAACATCTATTCCCTCCTTCTAATCTTGCTGACAGAATCCGGACATTGGGGCAACCACTGTGCCCAGTTTCAAGGGATGAAATTTGAGTGCTTAAGGAAATCACAGTAATCTAAAATAACTGAAAAGTTCCCAAAAGAGACTGTGTAAATCAACAGTTGTCCAACTTGGTGACATATTATATTCAACTGAGGAGCTAAAAAAATCCTGAAGCCTGGTATCTACTCCCCCAAATACTGATTTAATTGGGTGTGAGTGAGACAGAGCATTTGTATTTATATTTATTATATATATTACTATATATTAATATTTGTAAAAGCTCAACAGCTATGGATGAGAATCATTGGTTTAAATTTTTGAAATCACTAAAATTTGAAACAAATTGACTATATTTAAGTCCCCTTCATGCTTTTTGATATAAGAATATTTAAAGACAAAATAAGGAAACTATGATTCCCCTCTACTGCGGAGTTATAGAACTAGAAAACATGTGGACTTGCCTAAATATTCATTTTTGAACCCTATCATAGGGATTTTCCGTACACTCTCACTAAATTCTTGCAACACTACAGAAAAGTACAATTAATATCCCCATTTTATAGATGAGAATATTGAGGCTAGGCTGAGAGGTAGTCACTGGAGTCAAATCCAGATGTTTGGGGCTCCAAACTTCATAATCTTGCCACTCTACTGCTTTTCAAAAGCTTACTCTTGGGGTCCCTGGCTGGCTCAGTCAGAAGAGCATGCAACCCTTGATCTCAGGGTTGTGAGTTAGAGTTCCACAGTGGGTTTAGAGACTAGTTAAATATATAAATAATAATAAAAAAAGCTTTCTCTTTTCATTTACCTCCCAATAACTGGTTCCTATTCCCTGCTTATCCAGTACAAATCCAAGACAATAACTTGGCATTTCTGACTCTCCACTCTAATGCTCTGGCTCCTAGATTTAAGATTCAGTCCAGTCATGACCTAGCCCTATTGGACTACTTTTTGGGATCAAGACTGTGTCTATCAGTCCAAGTCCTGCAGCTCACACCCTTCCACTCCTAGGAGCCTTCCAGTGCCTCCAGTCTTGGAGGAACAACAGAGATTGCTGTGAGCTTCTTGATAATGCACTCTTAGAAGCTGCTTTCCACTTGTGCAAACATTTGCTGTGATCATCAGGAGTTAAATTCATCTGTACATTGTGTCTCAGTTGACTTTGGGATGTTAATGATCAGGATTAGCTATCTACATTCAGCCACATGTCTGGATAAAAAGCAGATGTCAGTTTTAGTGAAATAGTTCTTGTAATAAACTGTAACTATTTTTTTTAAGATTTTATTTATTTGAGAGAGAGAGAGAGAGAAAGAGTGCAAGCAGGGGGAGTGGCAGAGGGAGAGAGAGAATCCCAAGCAGACTCCGTTCTGAGCATAGAGCCTGACGTGGGGCTCAAGTTCATGATCCTGAGATCATGACCTGAGCTGAAATCAAGAGTCAGATACTTAACTGACTGAGCCACCCAGGTGCCCCTGAACTGTAACTGTTAATGCATCTTGCAAGAGAGCCTAAAGTTGGAATTCCTTCTTTCACCACCAGTGGCCAAATAGCCCTAAGGCATGTGTCATTATTAGTTATTTTGCTTGGCTGTCAACCAAATATTCTTTACCTGTAATCAGTGTACATTTCTTTGGAAAAAAAATTCTCGAGTCAATATTAACTGACTTGATTCATTTTGTTTCTGATATTTCTCTTACTTTACTCATGTTTCAGTCCGTTGCATCTAAGCTGTTGAATTCTATTAAGAAGGCGCATTTTCAAAATGACCAAAGTTGTTGTGAAAAATACCACTGTTAACTTTCTGAATAATATAGCACCTCAATTCATGTTGGTTCGCACTCCCTGAACATGCCACTTTTTTATTGTGTAAATATGACAGAGGTATATTGATCTCGTCTCTTAAGTGCTTAATCAAACTCCATTAATAACTATTGGCCATAAACCATCAGAAAGACATGGTTTTGAAATGTTTGCATCTATGAATCAAACTTAAATGAAATAATTTATCATAAGACTATTTTTTCTGGGCCTAAGGGGAGTTGATCCTCGATTTTTCGTGCTGAGTTATTAACTTGCATGTTGGCTTTGTCTAATTCTATGTAAAGTATGCTGATTTATTAGAATGCTCACTCTACAGTAAACTGTAATTGGATGCTCTTGAAAGAATGAGTTTCATTGATCTAGTCAATGACCACAGATATTACTGAAGTAAACCTCTTAACAGTGCTGGGGCGTATTTTGGCCATGATCAATGTTTCTGAATCTTCCCTTGTATTTGTTTTGTTTTGTTTTGTTTTGTTTTATTTAGCACTATCTGCATTGATTTAAATCTGCAGCAAATGTTAAGGACTAAATTTATCTTGACACAAAGTTTCATTACTTTTTTGGAGCTGCAAACTTTTCTTTGTTTATTATAGATTAAAAATCTTCCCTGACAGCCTTGGAAAATAATCTATTTGTACTTATGTCAATATGCATCAACGGTTGACAATAAGTAAAGTGAAAAATTAAAGACATTGCCCTTAAACAATTAAATTGAGTTTCTTTCTTTTTTCCTTCCTCCTTTCCTTCCTCCCCTCCCTCCCTCCCTTCCTTCCAAAAGATTGCAAGTGTCTACCTTGATGGTTCCTAAAGAAATTCTGAATTTTCTAAAAACAAAAAGCCAAGTTCAACAGGTTTGAGTCTTTTCTGTATGCCTGCGAGTAGAATTTGACAAGTAATGTGCTAGAGGATGAATAATGAGCCTGATCTTGACACAGCCAGAGCCCCTAAGAACTAGCTTTTATCATGGAGTGTGCTGGCTCTGCGAGTAACTTTCCACCCTATTTAACAAAATTAAGCCTGAAGAAAAAAATCAGGAACAGGTTCTAACCTACATGTGAGCTGTTTATCAGTCTTCTGAATTAGACATCATGGAAAATGTAGAATATACAGTTGAGTAACATTTTATTAGAATTATAAGGCAAGGAGGGAAAAAGAAAAACCACAGCAGATACATGCATGGTACACTCTGTGGTGAGAGTAGAAGGTACTTGAGAATGTTTGATTTTTATGTCCCTCATTTTAATGTCTACAATAAAGTTAAAATTTTCCCTCGGAAAATAAGGGGCGCTGTGTTTATTTGGCTTTCTTTCAAAAAGTAGTACAAGCTGGCTATACAAACACATACTATAACATTCAGAAAGAGCTAAAAAGTACGACTTCCCACTACTATCCAGTAGCTAGCTAGCTATCTAATCACTCCCTGGAAGCAACCAGTTACCTGTTTTTTGAATATACTTCTAGAGACATATTCTATGCACTTACAACTACGTGTGTGTATATGTATGTGTGCACACATACACAAATGGTAGCACATTGCATAGTATTCTCTACCTTGAGTTTTTTTTTTTATTTAACAGTGCTTTTAAGAGTTTTCCATATCATCACACACAGTTGTCTCATACTTTTAAAAACCTGCACAATAAATCATTCTGTGGATGTACCATAATTTGTTTAATCAGACCTCCATTGATGGACATTTAGGTCTTTTCCAATTCCTTGCTGGACTGAATAACATTGTAACAAATATCCTTTTACATAGATTATTTCTTACATACGCAAGTATATCTAGGGGTGATATTCGTGAGTGGAATTGTTGGGTCAAAGGGCATGTTGAACGAAAATTTTGGCAAGCATTGCCAGAGTGATGTTTTAATCTTTAACATTTGGTACGGCACAGGCTCGATCAGTCAGAATGGATGTCAGCTGTAAGGCAACTGGTCAAGGCTGGACATCAGATGAGAACTCTGTCAAACTGCCCTCCAAAGATGTAATTGATTGGTTTCCTTTAAATCATGTTTCTGAGAATGGATAACATGCTCCTCCATTATTATTTCCAGTTAGAGAATTGCTAAATCCCAATGGTTTTTATATGAACATTATTGTCAACAAAATGTTACCTGGAGACCACTGGTAGATTGCAGTGGTAAATTGCCATGTTCAAACTTCATACTAAATGCAGTAAACTATTTATAACAAAGACAAATTCAGCATGGTTTGTTAATGTTAACACCATGCAGGGGTCCCTGCCCACATGACTAAGTAGATGACTAGAGCAAATGACCTATCTGCTTCTCCCGTTAGAAGGTAAGCTTCATGAGGGCGAGAAGTTGTTTTTATTTCTCTGACATTATCTTCAACACCTAGAAAAATGCCTGGTGGTAGTCAGAGTGCAAAAAATGTATTTCCCTATTGATTCAATAAATGGACACTGAACTGAGAATCAGGGAGATAGAGACTTCCCTACAAGGACAGTGAAAGGCTGTGAATATTCACATAGTAACGCTTTTCAGGTTGTATATTTTTAGTTTCCTAACATTTGGAAATTGGTCAGTTTTTTTTTTTAAGATTTTTTATGTTTTTATTTTGAGAGAGACAACAGAGCAAAAGTGAGCACGAGCAGTGGGGATGGGCAAAGTGAGAGGGAGAAGCAGGCTCCCTGCAGGGAGCCTGATGTGAGGCTCAGTCCCAGGACCCCGGGATCATGACCTGAGCTGAGCCCAAGGCAGACGCTTAATGGACTGAGCCACCCAGGTCCCCCGAAATTGGACACTTAGTAAAGATATAGCCTCAAGTCAAAACTGTTGGAGCAAAGTCTGGATTTCACCATTAGGTCTTTTAATTCAACTCCTTGAAGAAGAGTGTCTATGTTTGAATATTCTTAGACCATGATTATTGCTAAAATCTGCACATTTTATAATGTGGTAATTGTATCTAGCTGGTGGATGTCTTTTGGAGGGCTGGGGTGTAGATACTTTCGAGTGTAGAATTTAACACCTGAAGTAGTAATTATGTGTACTTAGAAATTACAGGGTAGAAATTGGAAATTGGAATGGAAAAGGCAGATTATAGAAAATAATATGCAATATATAGATGTATGTGCTGAGTACTGTGGGGACACATAGCACAAAATGCTTGTGATACCTTAAAACAAATTTGCTGAGTTTCTTAATTCTCTCCCGCCTCCCTTCCACCTCCAATTCATAAGAAACAATGAAGTAATGGCAGGTAACAAGATGATGGTTCCAAAACACTACAGTAGTAACATGGATTTCAGTGCTGTCTCATAAATTTAGATTATCTGGGAAAAGCATGCTCTAGAAATATTTTTTCACATACAACACAATGTCTTCACAACAAACACTTATTTGGACTTCTTCAGCCTTTCTCCCACATAAATATAATACCGTATTATAACCACAGGGATTGAGATGACTAAAAGAACAGCCCAGAATTTCCAGTGATGAAAACTGGCTAAATGTAGTAGGGAGTCTGTACAGAAACTTTATTTATTTATTTTTTTAAAGATTTTATTTATTTATTTCACAGAGACAGTGAGAGAGGGAACACAAGCAGGGGGAGAGGGAGAAGCAGGCTTCCCGCAGAGCAGGGAGCCCGATGCGGGGCTCGATCCCAGGACCCTGGGATCATGACCTGAGCCGAAGGCCTGTGCTTAACAACTAAGCCACCCAGGTGCCCCCTGTACTGAAACTTTAAAAGAGCATGAATGCTATGCAGTTTTCTGGAAAGACTCTCACTGTAAGCTCCACGAGGAGTGGGTTTATTTGGCTCACCATGATATTGTTCTAGGAGCTGGCACACAGTAGGTACTCAACAAATATTTTTTGAATGAGTAGGAAGAATGCTCTGTGTGTGTGAGGCTAATGAGATTCTCAGCAAAAGCAACAAGTGGTCAGCATTTGTTAAAGTGTTGAACTTCATAAAGCAAAGAGTTTGAATGTTGAGTTATTAAATAATGCTCATGATATCAAACCTGGATCCCATTAAGCCCCAGGCTAAGGGGTGAACCGTTCATTTCACAGCTGTACTAAATAGTTACATCGCGTATCAGTCAAGGTGATAGATCCCTCTAAGTCCCTTGGAAAGCACCCAAGGCCAGGGGCCAGATATCATTATAAACTTGGCTTGGAAAACTGCTAATAAAGTGTGTTATGAAATTTTCTTCTCAGTGTAAAGAAAATAATGTAATAATGGGATTGTGTCTTTTCCCCTTTTCCTTTGAAAATGCTTTAAGTATTAGGATCTATTCAATAAAGGATTTAGGGGTATTCTAATAATAAATGTTTCTGTGTTTTATATTCAGTACTTACTAAAGTGGATACTTGCTGAGTTGTGTTATCAGATTAAAATCTCTATCAATCAAAGGGGAGAACAGAGGAGTTTATTGGGCTTTGTTAAGATCGTTATATCAGGAAAACTGAACATTACTGAAGTTTTATTTGAGGATAGTAAATGGGAAGATTTTCCGTGTAAGGACTGAATGTAGTAAATAATAATGGAAGAATGTTTAATAGATAAGGCTTTAATAGATAAGGCTTTAGAATTTTACAAAGAGCTTTAGTTATAATATGCAATTAAGCATATTGGAAAAGCTATTGAAAATAAAGCAGAGTTCTACATTGCTAAAGAAATGAGGCCTGGAAGCAATATTCACAATTAACATCAGGTTAGTTCATCATCTGTTGATTTACAGTGATATAACAATATAGCGTGGCACACATTTTTCAAAATCCAATTGCTAATCTCTTTCAGGTCGAAATGAATTGGAACACTATTAGAACTTCATCTTGGTGTTCTGACCTAAAATGGAAATGCGTGCACCAGTGCTACCAAGTTTGCATTACTTCTGGGGACTACATCATGTTTCTAGGATTGTTTTTCATCACGAGTGGGCCTCATGGCCTTTTAATTCCTGAAAAGGTGGAATTCCCCTTGAAGTAAAAGTGAGTTCTGCGCGTGAGGTAAATGTGAGTTTCACTGTAGATGTGGTAGAATAAGGAGCGATTAGGATAAACGTAAATGACTCTTCCAACCCTTTTTGTACACCTGTTCTTTTTTTTATTATGTTAATCACCATACATTACATCATTAGTTCTTGATGTAGTGTTCCATGATTCATTGTTTGTGCATGACACCCAGTGCTCCACGCAGAACGTGCCCTCTTTAATACCCATCACCGGGCTAACCCATCCCCCCACCCCCCTCCCCTCTAGAACCCTCAGTTTGTTTCTCAGAGTCCATCGTCTCTCATGGTTCATCTCCCCCTCCGATTTCCCCCCCTTCATTTCTCCCTTCCTACTCTCTTCTTCTTATTTTTTTTTTAACATATAATGTATTATTTGTTTCAGAGGTGCAGGTCTGTGATTCATCAGTCTTACACAGTCCACAGCACTCACCATTAGTACCTATCCTCCCCAATATCTATCACCCAGCCACCCCATCCCTCCCACCCCCCACCACTCCAGCAACCCTCAGTTTGTTTCCTGAGATTAAGAATTCCTCATATCAGTGTGATCACATATATGTCTTTCTCTGACTGACTTATTTCGCTCAGCACAATACTCTCCAGTTCCATCCACGTGGTTGCAAATGGCAAGATTTCATTCCTTTTGATGGCTACATAATATTCTGTTGTGTATATATATACCACATCTTCTTTATCCATTCATCTGTCGATGGACATAATGGCTCTTTCCATAGTTTGGCTATTGTGGACACTGCTGCTATAAACATCGGGGTGCATGTACCCCTTCGGATCCCTACATTTGTATCTTTGGGGTAAATACCCAGTAGTGCAATTGCTGGGTCGTAGGGCAGCTCTATTTTCAACTTTTTGAGGAACCTCCATAGTGTTTTCCAGAGTGGTTGCACCAGCTTGCATTCCCACCAACAGTGTAGGAGGGTTCCCCTTTCTCCGCATCCTCGCCAACATCTGTCATTTCCTGGCTTGTTAATTTTAGCCATTCTGACTGGTGTGAGGTGGTATCTCACTGAGGTTTTGATTTGGATTTCCCTGATGCCAAGCAATGTTGAGCACTTATTCATGTGTCTGTTGGTCATTTGGATGTCTTCTTTGGAAAAATGTCTGTTCATGTCTTCTGCCCATTTCTTGATTGGATCATTTGTTCTTTGGGTGTTGAGTTTAAGAAGTTCTTTATAGATTTTGGATACTAGCCCTTTATCTGATATGTCATTTGCAAATATCTTCTCCCATTCTGTCGGTTGTCTTTTGGTTTTGTGGACTGCTTCTTTTGCTGTGCAAAAGCTTTTTATCTTGATGAAGTCCCAATAGTTCATTTTTGCCCTTGCTTCCCTGGCCTTTGGTGATGTTTCTAGGAAGAAGTTGCTGTGGCTGAGGTCGAAGAGGTTGCTGCCTGTGTTCTCCTTTAGGATTTTGATGGACTCCTGTCTCACATTTAAGTCTTTCAACCATTTTGAGTCTATTTTTGTGTGTTGTGTAAGGAAATGGTCCAGTTTCATTCTTCTGCCTGTGGCTGTCCAATTTTCCCAACACCATTTGTTGAAGAGACAGTCTTTTTGCCATTGGACATTCTTTCCTGCTTTGTCAAAGATGAGTTGACCATAGAGTTGAGGGTCCATTTCTGGGCTCTCTATTCTGTTCCATTGATCGATGTGTCTGTTTTTGTGCCAGTACCATACTGTCTTGATGATGACAGCTTTGTAATAGAGCTGGAAGTCCAGGATTGTGATGCCGCCAGCTTTGCTTTTCTTTTTCAACATTCCTCTGGCTATTCGGGGTCTTTTCTGGTTCCATACAAATTTTAGGATGGTTTGTTCCATTTCTTTGAAAAAAGTGGATGGTATTTTGATGGGGATTGCACTGAATGTGTAGATTGCTCTAGGTAGCATTGACATCTTCACAATGTTTGTTCTTCCAATCCATGAGCATGGAACGTTTTTCCATTTCTTTGTGTCTTCCTCAATTTCTTTCATGAGTATTTTATAGTTTTCTGAGTACAGATTCTTTGCCTCTTTGCTTAGATTTATTCCCAGGTATCTTAAGGTTTTGGGTGCAATTGTAAATGGGATTGACTCCTTAATTTCTCTTTCTTCTGTCTTGTTGTTGATGTATATAAATGCCACTGATTTCTGTGCATTGATTTTTATACGCTGTCACTTTACTGAACTCCTGTATGAGTTCTAGCAGTTTTGGGGTGGAGTCTTTTGGGTTTTCCATGTAAAGTATCATATCATCTGCAAAGAGTGAGAGTTTGACTTCTTCTTTGCCGACTTGGATGCCTTTTGTTTCTTTTTGTTGTCTGATTGCTGTGGCTAGGTCTTCTAATACTATGTTGAATAGCAGTGGTGATAGTGGACATCCCTGCCGTGTTCCTGATCTTAGGGTGAAAGCTCTCAGTTTTTCCCCATTGAGAATGATATTCGCTGTGGGTTTTTCATAGATGGCTTTTATGATATTGAGGTATGTACCCTCTATCCCTATACTCTGAAGAGTTGTGATCAAGAAAGGATGCTGTACTTTGTCAAATGCTTTTTCTGCATCTATTGAGAGGATCATAGGGTTCTTGTTCTTTCTTTTATTAATGTATTGTATCACATTGATTGATCTGAGGATGTTGAACCAACCTTGCAGCCCAGGGATAATCCCACTTGGTCGTGATGAATAATCCTTTTAATGTACTGTTGGACCCTATTGGCTAGTATTTTGGTGAGAATTTTTGCATCCATGTTCATCAAGGATATTGGTCTGTAATTCTCCTTTTAGATGGGGTCTTTGTCTGGTTTGGGGATCAAGGTAATGGTGGCCTCATAAAACGAGTTTGGAAGTTTTCCTTCCATTTCTATTTTTTGGAGCAGTTTCAGAAGAATAGGTATTAATTCTTCTTGAAATGTTTGGTAGAATTCCTCTGGGAAGCTATCTGGCCCTGGGCTTTTGTCTCTTGGGAGATTTTTGATGACTGCTTCAGTTTCCTTAGTGGTTGTAGGTCTGTTCAGGCTTTCTCTTTCTTCCTGGTTCAGTTTTGGTAGTTGATACATCTCTAGGAATGCATCCATTACTTCCAGATTATCTAATTTCCTGGCATAGCGTTGCTTATAATATGTTCTTATAATTGTTTGTATTTCTTTGGTGTTGGTTGTGATCTCTCCTCTTTCACTCATGATTTTGTTGATTTGGGTCATTTCTCTTTTCTTTCTGATAAGTCTGGCCAGGGGTTTATCAATCTTGTTAATTCTTTCAAAGAACCAGCTCCTAGTTTCATTGATCTGTTCTACTGTTCTTTTGGTTTCTAGTTCATTGATTTCTGCTCTGATCTTTATTATTTCTGTTCTTGTGCTGGGTTTAGGCTTTATTTGCTGTTCTTTCCCCAGCTCCTTTAGGTGTAGGGTTAGGTTGTGTATTTGAGACCTTTCTTGTTTCTTGAGAAAGGCTTGTATTGCTATGTACTTTCCTCTTCAGACTGCCTTTGCTGCATCCCAAAGATTTTGAACAGTTGTGTTTTCATTTTCATTTGTTGCCATGAATTTTTTAAATTATTCTTTAATTTCCTGGTTGACCCATTCATTTCTTAGTAGGATGCTCTTTAGCCTCCATGTATTTGAGTTCTTTCCGACTTTCCTCTTATGATTGAGTTCTAGTTTCAAAGCACTGTGGTCTGAAATATGCAGGGAATGATCCCAATCTTTTGGTACTGGTTGAGACCTGATTTGTGACCTAGGATGTTCCATGGGCACTAGAGAAGAATGTGTATTCTGTTGCTTTTGTACACCTCTTCTGCTACCCAAAAGCATCCTGCTGAAGCCCTTGTCTCCCGTCCCCTCTCCTCCTCTCCCCTGCGCCCCCAATCAAATAAAGCTTTATGATGAATCCATTTTCCACTTGTTAGTCAAGAGATGATTTAGCAGGTTTCCAAGGATTTTTTGCAGACCGTGTTGAGAAAAGTGTTGAATTCCCCATATACAGTTTCTTTTGGGACCATGTGGTCAAGATGCAGCTGTGTTAACTGGTGAACTCTGCTGATTGACTGAAATCTCCTTGGAATACTGCATCCAAACTTGATCTCCCTACCTAAGATGACTGCCTTGAGTGATGCTAAACTGTGAAAAATAAAGGAAGAAACACTTAACAACTGGCCGGTACATGCCTTCTTAGGTATTTTTTAAATGGCATCTATGCATGCTCCTTTAATAAGCTGAAAGAACTAGATAGGCCCGTCATAGCAATTTCTCCTCACACCTGCTGCACAGATGTAACCTGCTTTAAGAAAGCCCAATGTAGGGGTGCCTGGGTGGCTCAGTCAGTTGAGGGTCAACTCTTGGTTTCGGCTCAGGTCATGACCTCAAGGTCGTGAGATGGAGTCTCATGTGGGGCTCTGTGCTCAACATGGAGTCTGCTTGTCACTCTCCCTCCCCCTCTGCCCCTCTCCCCACTCTCTATCTAAAATAAATAAAATCTTAAACAAAAGCCAATTTATGGAAATCCAAATTTAACCTGAACTTTACAAAAGAATGATCCCTTGAGAGTCTATGAGGAGCTAATAATCTGAAGAATGTTTATCCATTTGCTTAGTTCTGAAGGTTTTTCTATATTTTAAAATGTCTATGGGTACTCTGAAGGGTGGGCGGGGGATGGGGGAAGGTGTGTTTCAGTTTCTTTAAGCAGAGTGCTTGTGGTTACAAGTGGATGTGTGGATTTTCCATCCACTGATGGGAATCCAACACTTCTTGTAGGATGCCATTGGTAATTCTGGGGGGAAATGGTATTTGAGGATTTGAGAATGAGCTAGAAATAAATACCCTGTTTTGGACCTTGGGCCAGAAGGGGTTCCACAGACTTTCCTACTATGTAACAAGACAAGTGGTACTTCCTTGGCAGGACAAGGTAGCTCTTAAAAGCCCCAGAAGCTGGAAAGGCGACTTCCCTGGGGGTCTTTGCTAAAGGAAGACCCTGAAGCTTAGGATGTAATTTATAACATAATGTGTGATTTATTGCTCCCTGTATAAAGCAAAATACACTTCACTCTTGAGTAATAATAGACTGAGCTCCTACTCTGTGCCAAGCACTATGTCAAAACCTTACTGAATTAGTTTCCTTGGGCTGCTGTAACCAAATACCACAAACTGGGAGGCTTTTGAAACAACAAAAATTTATGTTTTTATGGTTTTAGAGGCTACAAGCCTAAAACCAAGGTGTTGGCGGGGCCAAGGTCTCGCCAAAGCCTCTAGGGGCAGATCCTTCCCAGACTCTTAGGGCTCTTGGTAGCTGTAGACATTGTAGTTTGTGGCAGCATAACACAAGTCACTGCCTCTGTCTTCACAGGGATTTCTACCCTCTGTGTGTCTTCTCCTCTTATAAGGACACTAGTTACATTGGCTAAAGACCCACCTTTATTCTTAATTTGGTTATATTTGTGAAGACCTTATTTTTCCAAATTAGGTCACATTTACAGTTACCAGGAATTAGGACTTCAACATATATATATATATTTTGATGGGGAACATAGTTCAACTCTTTAGCGCTTACAGATCATTGCTTTCATCCTTACAACAATCCTGGGAAGAAGTTACTGTTATTACCCTCATTTTGCAGTTGAAGAAACAGACTCAAAGAAATGGTATTATTGCCTGAGGTCACTGAGCTAGATTAACACTAGGATTCTATAATTGCTACTGAGGCCTGCTGACTCCTGCACCCACACACTTAATTCTGATGGAAGTGAGTTAATCTTTTTCATCTGTCTATAGTGATAATTATAGCTAGAGCTTTATTTCATAGGAATCAAGATAAGGGACTTCCATCACCCATTTCTTCATTCTCCTTGAAGATGTTCTTGAACTGCTTGAAGGACATCATCTCGTAAACCTTATTGGAAGTGGGTGACAAAGGGGTCATTCCAAAGTGTTTGATGGTTGCATTCATGTGGTTCGGATAGCCTCATTAATCTCCTATTTAAAGCTACCAAAATTTTCCTGGTTCAGGTTTCTTATAATCAGATTTTATGTGTGTGTGTGTGTGTGCATGTGTGTGCACGTGCACACACATGTGTGTATACTTGGAATCAGAGCAACACAGCTAGAATTTTTTTAGGTGTTCATTGGCCATGTGGTGCTACCGTGTTTTTTTGGAAGTGGAGAAGTAATTGCTTTTTTTCCCTCTCTCATGATTTACCCAACTTATGAAAAATAAAGATGGCTTGATGAATTCAAAGAAAATCAAAATGTTATTCACAGTCAGAAATTTTCCAGCTGTTAGGAAAAATCATACGCCTTTTTTCCCTGGGCAATAGAAAAAACTCCTTGCCAGAGAAATGATGCAGTATATGGTGATAGGGAGATTTGATTTCCCAGCTTGGTCACAAGTTATTTAACCCCTCCTGACTCATTTTCCACATTCTCATTTATAAAATGTGGCACTGAGTAAAGATTATTAAGATATTTTCTATGTCAAATTATTTCTCTAAAAAGCTTTCATACAGTGTTGACATTAAAAAAAAAAGTTAGCTACAATTAGCCATGAGAGCAAATCAACAATTTAGAATAAACACCCACCATTATTCTGATTTGCTAATTGTTTGTTGTATTGGTGATGGAAATTTTTGGTTAATAATAACGTATTTAATATCAATGATATATGTATATGTAGAGTTTCTATGGCTATGGGTCCTTTTACTTTTTGGAACACATAGTATAGATAATCTGTTGCAGTATCTCAGATCTAGAAACTTCCATGTACTCGGGGTAGGTTCCCTGATTGGCTGGTCCCATGCAGTACCTGGGGTGTGGGCCTTTGCCTCAACATTATCCCACCCCACTCTCTTCTGTAGGATGCTTGCTAGTTGCTAGTTGCAGTTAGCAGGGAGGCTAGCAAAGTCTCAGGGCAGGGCTACAAGTCCTCCTTTACTGGGCAATGCCCAGTGTAGGCGGGCAGCTGGGAAAACGGGCCCTTACCCCACAATAGTGAAAACTTCTGATGAGGGCCACCGCCATTCCCCAAGAAGAGCCTGCATAAATGGCTGCAGGAGGGCATCCACATGGTGCTCAGAGTGCTCATTAGTGCCTCTGGGATGGTGCTCAGGCCAATGTGGCGGTGCCAGGTAGGCCCCCTCTGAGTAACATCCCTTCTCCTCCAGTCCTCCAAATTCATGCTCTAATTCCCAGTTCCTGCCAAGGTCTGGCTGGAGGAGAATAACCTTTTAATAACATACCAATGAAGCCACATAATGAGAACCCATCAAGGTAGGGCTATGGACTGAATGATTGTCCCCCACCTCAAATTCATACCGTGAAACCCTGATCCCCGATGTGATGGTATTTGTAGATGGGCCTTTGGGAGGGAAGTAGGTTATGAGAGTAACATCGTCATGCTGGAATTAGTGCCTTTATAAAAAAGGGACATGAGAAAGCTTACTTTCTCTCTCTCTGTTCTCTGCCCGGCATGGATATGATGAGCAGATGGCAATTCAGAAATAGGGCCCTCCCCAGCACCCGAATCTGCCATACTTTGATTTTGGACCTTCAAGCCTCCAGTACTATGAGAAATTAATGTTTATTGCTTAAGCCACTCAGTCGATGGCATTTTGTAACAGAAGCTCTGACTAACATAGGTAGGTATTTCTATCTCCCTTGTATTAGTAAATGAACCAATGTTAAACTCTATTTGTTAACCTCTATAAACTGGCATCAGTAAATTATAATTTTACCAACTAGTTTTCTTGCTGAGTAGGGTCCTACGAGGCAGTGTACTGAGATATAAAGGATCGTGTTATTTTTATTTATTTATTTATTTATTTATTTATTTTCTTTCATAATTGAGATTTTATTGGTTATTTTGAGGATCAGTACATAGGTATTTCGATTTATACACTTCTTAAAATTTGTGCTGAAAATTTTAAAAGTCCTATAGTTGTGATTCTTTTCTAAAGTTATTCCAGTGACTTTCCAGCTCAGAGTTTATAGGCAGGTCTTCTTTAAGAGGATATCAAGTACCAATATCTTCAAATATTGATTAGCTGTTACATTATAGGTCCCCCTAATTCACAATATAATAGATACACCACGTGCCCCAAATTTCAGTCTTTCGTGGCACAGAAACAAAGTTATTAGAAAAATGGGACCACCAAGACTAATGAATGAAGAGACGGAGGACACACAGTTCGGACAGGAGAGCCAAGATCAAGGAGTGGTTTTCTTCCGGGAACAATTCTTCTAAAAACCACATGGGAATAGAATTGACTTAATATGTTCAAGACATAGTAAATGTAGAACTGCACTCCAAATTGCCATTCAGTATGCTTTGTGTTACCGGTGTAGAAACTAGCCCTCCCCCAATCTATGGAGTGTTACGCCAACACTCAAGGCAGTCAAAGCCTGGAATAATTCAGTACCTCTCTATTTTCTGGTTGCACCACAACATAAACAACATGCACATGATTTTGCCTCTTAATAAAAGTGCTTACACTTAAAAAGTAGAATGAGGTTGGATGCCCTCCTTATTAAAAGTGTTTCCACTAAAAAACACCCATCTGCAAAATAATTGGTAAAAATATTCCCTGGGTGGTTCAACAAGGGACACGGGGAACCCTGGTAAGACATGATAGGTGATGTTCATCAGATCTGGCTTCTTTCTCTGCTGCTTTGTCAGGGGCTGGACTCTCCTCATTTTTACTTCCTCCATTTTCTGCCACTTGATCTTGAGTTTCTTGGTTTTAGACACTTCATCTGTTTTCCCTTTGCTCTCTTCTTCCCTTTTGTTTCACTCTTTTGTCTGAAGATTTAACCTTTCCTGCTGTCATTTTTGGTTTCGTTTCCACTCTGGGATCGCTAGGTTTAGCTGACAACCTTGCTGATCTCTAGAGTTCCTCCTTCACGGCCCCTTTGGCTGCGTTGGCCTTACTCTTGGTCCTGTGGGCAGTGGGGAGGGCGCGTGCGAAAGGCCTGGTGCCCAGAACCTTTGTGAAGCTGGCCTGCCTGGAGGTTGCCGCTCTTCCAGCTACCCCACCCTTTTCCCCCCAGTTTATTTAACAACGCCTGTTCATTCATTCATTTGTCCCGTCAGCATGTTTATTGAGCGATTGTTTGCTGTGAATTACAATTCTAGGTGTACAAAGCTATGGAGCAAACCAAAAGGAAATATCTCTTGCTCTTATGGAGCTTACTGCCTCTTGTGTTAAAAACAAGGCTATGTCAATGTATAAATGAAAGTTGAATTATAATGCACATTTTCCAGTATTTATTTGAACTTTTAACATTCACTAGATTTAAAAGATGTATCATATTTGTTTGTCCTTCTATTTTATCTTTTGTATTTGTGATTATGGTATTTATTTTGGATTATTGGATCCTTGTGAATAACGATTTGTTTTTTCTGTCTTTCCTTGGTAGAAGCCTTATAACAAATGTATCCTATTAAACACTTGTTAATGATTTTTTTTCATTTAGATTCATGCAATTTTAGCCTTGGAAGAAACCTTAACGATCATCTAATTTAATCCTCCAGTATACAAGTATACATGAGACAATGGAGGCTCTCAGTGGTAAGAGTTGTTTTGTTTAATAAAATATTAGAAAGAGTTGTGGTCATTATTGTTGCCCGGTTCACATAGCTAATTTTGTCAAAATGGGCTGGAATCTAGTTTTTCTGAATTATTTAATTAAATACATCACCTAGTAACTATTTGAAAAATTGGTGTTTAAAGAGCTTTAACTTCATACAGATGTCTTGAATTTAAGGTCTCTTATTTCCTAGCTGCACAATCTTTGCTAATTTCTCAATTTCTCTGAGCCTTGTTTTTGTCACTGGAGATAAAAATATGCATTCTTGGGGCACCCGGGTGGCTCAGTTGGTTAGGTGTCTGCCTTCAGCTCAGGTCATGATCCTGGGGTCCTGGGATTGAGCCCCATATCAGGGTCCCTGTTCAGTGGTGAGTCTGCTTCTCTCTCTCCCCCTGCCCCACCCCCTGCTCATGCTCTCTCTCTCTCTCTCTCTCACAAATAAATAAATAAAATCTTTTAAAAAAATATGCATTCTTCTGTGGGTTTTTTATTAAGCTTAAATAAAATATGATATATAAAGTACTTGCTATATAATAACTCAAAACAGACAGCTTCTGATTGTAAGGATGGCCTGTTTTCAATATGGCTGCCAAATCCTGGAGACAGAACATGAAGAGGTAATAGTACCTGAGTTGGGTTTAATATATTCTCCGGCTCTGTCTTAGAGACAACCAGAAATACTACTTCCATCTTCAAACTAAGAAATCTGACATTTGCATGTCACAGGGAGGAGGCAGTCTTGCCAGGAATGATAAGAACTCAAGTGACTAATTTGAATATTAAAAATAAATCCTTGGCTTTTTATGTTGTTGTTCCTCAGGAAGGTGAGTTGGATCATACTGGTTATCGGATGATTACTCCTTAAGCCTGCCATCGGTGGTTCATTCAGGCACCTTTCACCACATGACAATCATATTCCTGTCCTCGAGCAAAAAGTAAGTATAAGAAACATTACTTGAAACTATGAAAAGATAACATTATTCTTTCTTTTCACCGAGAGTTTCATTATCTTAGACCTTTAATCCCTGCAATTGTTTGCTATCTTTTAAATAAAGAGTATTTGGGGAAGAGAAGCATAGATGCCTTTATGTTTAATAGCACCTGATTACCCAGGCCTTTATTTGGTGGTGGGTCTTTGGCTGCCAGGAGTAAGAGGTATACTTGTCAAATGAAAAGTAATTTTTATTCCATTATCTTTTTCTATCCTGATCACTTAACCACATAATGGCTATTTCTGAGAAGAGAAGTATTTAAAAAATAAAGATAAGGTCAAATATGCTTGAATAAATAGGGTATATCCATGCAGTGGAATACAAATGATCTGGGACCTACCTGCAATGGAATCCTTAAGAAACTATTAACATGCATAATTTTCTAAATTCAAATGTTAGTGAAAAATTTTAATCAGATTGTTATTAATATAAAATTTAAAAATGCTACTATAATTTAGGAAAAATGTATTTTAAAGTTGGGTAGGAGAGATGCTCATCAACTTCAGTATAGTGGTTCCCATAAGGGATGAGGGAATTGTATTGAGAGATGGGACAAAGAGTTTTCAGTATACTTTTTTGCGTTTAAAAAATATGTAATAAAAAGTACCTTAAAATAGGACTGAAAGTCATAGCCCTAGAATAACAAAAAATGGAGATGTTCAGACTAGACTATGTATTGGTCACTTTTTCTGTTATTTAGACCAGCATTGTCCCATAGAACTTGCTTTGATGAAGAAAATGTTTTATCTCTGTGATGTCCAATCAGGTAGCCTCTAGCCACATATGACTACTAAGCACTTGAGATAGGGCTAGTTTGAGAGAGAAACAGAATTTTAAATTTTATGTAATTTTAATTAATCTCAATTTTAAATTAATTTAAATTTTAATGTGGCCAATGACTACCATATTGGACAGCACAGACCACAAAGAATGTTATAAGCCTTACATTTGACTTCATTTTGGGAAAACCCTATCTCGTTGTTCTTCATGATGAATGTGGGTGTGCATATTTGAAGAAAAAACAATAATCTCTTGCTAATATCAAGTATGGCAAAGGGCAACTGAAAGTTATTGGGATATTGGGGGAGGGTAGGAAAAAAAAACCTTCCTGACTGTTTACATTTGTCAAGTGGAATGAGTAGAAAGGTCACTAAACAGTTCCACTGGGTGTCGATAGAAAAGAAAGAATCAAAGCCCTCCAGGTACTCATGGGGGGTACTTCGAATTTGGTAACAGATTTGATAACTGAAGACTTAATTTCCCCAGTGACTCAACTGATACAGGAGGTTTTATCTTTTTCAGAAAATTAAGAGTACATTGGCTGGCTCAATAGACTTACTGACTCTAGTTAGATAAGTATTTGCTGTGTTTATTAAGTTGTTTATGTAGTGCAATAATACAAGTGATTTAAAAAAGATAAGACTTGAGATAAATGTCAACACACTTCCCACTCTGCAGCTGGTCCATTTCGAGCAGTTAAAATAAATTAAAAGATAAAATACCTCTCACAAAAAAATTGATCATTGTCCAAGGGAAACATTTAAAATTGAAAGAAATCTTCCACTTTCGGTGCACAAAGGCATATGCATATATGTAGGAAATGACCCTCTCTGTAATCTAGAGATTCTTTACCTAGAAGGAAAGGGATAGGAAGCTGTGTTTTGTAGGTATTTACTATAATGAGATAAAAGAAAAAAGTACTTACAGTATTAATGACCAGTGTTATTTATAGTGCAGATAATGGAGGTCTTTGAATTAGAATACATACTATTAATTATGTTATTTATCTATCTTTACATACATCAAGGCATCGCTAGTGAAAGCTTACTAGGCTATAGGAAGTAGATGCTGTCACTGGAATTTAAATAACATAAAGTGGATCTGAATTTTACCCAACCTTCTCTGTTTACATGGCTTTGAAAAAAATTATGCTTTTCTTGTAGTTTCTGTAGACTTAATCTGACATTTGAAAAATATAGTACAAAGGGTGATAACAGAAATGTATCTTTATGGTGGTCAAATCATTATTTCAGTTGTCTTCTGGGTTAAGGTGGATGAGATTCCTTTCCTCTGTTCTCTCAAATCACCCTGGGCAAATCTCTACCAATTCATTATTCCCTTACGGAATTTTGCCCTCCAAAGCCTATCTCATATCTCTTGGCATATAGTACTTGTTCAAAAGAGCATTTAAAACGCCGTTTAGTTTAGAAGTGGTTGGCCAGCATGAAGCATGAGGCTTATGACATCAAATTCTTGGTTTGACCAGGAGAAAATGATTTACCATAGTTTTATTTTTTTTATTTGAAACTTAAATATTTTATTTATATCAAAACCAAATTAGATTTACCATAGTTTTAAATAACTCTACTCGAAGATTGCATGGAATACTTAATATGTATAGTATTGCACAATGTGTTTTTCAAATGTTTGACACACAGGACATGGTCCAATGTCTGGGATGAGATGTCCACCTGCCCTATGAACTGGGAAGTTGGCCTTTCTAACCAGGTGTGGTAGATTGTTTAATGACCACAAATTCCTCCAGTCTATGTACCAGCTCCCTTTGCAATATGACTTCGCTGTTCCTTCCATCCAGAAGTGGAGTCTTTTCCTCTACACCTTCAATCTGGGCTGATCTTGTGATTTGTTTGACTGGCAGAATGTGCCAGAAGTGACATAGTGTGAATTCTCTTCAGAGGATTTGCAGTTTCTGCCTTTGCATTCCTGGAATGCTACCCTGAGACCTCCATAGGAAGAGACTTGCTTATTGAAGGATGGGAAGCCATTGGGTGAATTGAGGCTTCCCAGGTGAGAGCCAGACCTAGTACCAGACTTGGGAGTAAAGTCACCTTAGGTTTTCTGGTCTTTCTCATCTTCTAGCTGACTCAGCCACATGAGTGAGCCTGGCAAAATCAGTACAGGAACTGTGGTTTTATTAAAACAATCCACCGAGTTTGTAGTAATTTGTTGCACAACAAAGGGTAACTGGAGAAACAGCTTCTCAAGAGAGATTTTTGAGATAGCATATAGAGAGATGAAGAACAGGGATGCATCATTTTTCTAGATCCTTTTGTGCTTGGGAAGGATCTAAATTCCCTGATATAGAGTGACGTGAGTAACTTAGTAGTCATTGACAGATAGTATCATCAGTACAGTGTTTAAAATTACGAGATTAATGTCCATACATCATTCCTCACTTGTCCATTTTGTTCTTGCAAGTATATCTCGCACAACATATTTTTTAGTGGTAGAAATTAAAATTATTTTCTTTGGGAATTATAAAAATGAAGTTACTTGATGAATGGCAATAATAGTGATTACGATTTCCAGGGATTTTATAAATAGGATGACCCTTTTCTGTATCCTGATTTACACATATATTGTTCACTTGTGTATTTGTTAACCATGGGAAAGTAAGTATGCCTGGAATGCTTGAAATACATTCATGCCTACCCACACTTCTTGTCATTTTTCTGGTTTTTATTTTGTGTGTGTGCTTCTGGTGGTTGTTGCTTCAAATTGCTTTGGGACTCTAGGTATAAAGTGTAAAGTTTTATTCCCAAGTGAAAAAATTTAGAAAAGATTGAAAAAAAAAAAGAGGTGGAGAAAAGATGAAGAAGTAGTAACAAAAATCACTCCTTAGTGCATCTTGCTAGGAGCCTGCAGCCTAAAGATAGGTTAAAAGTTCACTGGTGAACTTTTTTTAAAGTTTAAAGTTTAAAGCAGTTTTCAAATATGCTCATATTAATCAATATTTCTCCAAATAGCAGAACAGTGCACAATTTCAACAACAAGAGTAAGTACCTTTTCACCAAGTTGTAGGCAACTGAAAATGCTTCTCAATAAAACATTTTCCAATCTCAGCTCAGAGAAATAATAATCTTATAAAAATATAGTGTTTAGAAGGTTGGAAGAAAGAGCAGAAGATTGCAAAACTAGGCACAAGAAGTCTACCAGCTGATAGAAAGTTCAAAAAGTCAATAAGCGAAGCTAAATACTAGTCTTCTAAAATCATTTCTCAGGTAAGATAAATAGGATCCTTTTCACCTTAAATTCTCATTTGACAGTATCCCAGCACATGTCTTGGCTATTAATACACTTGGGTAGCCTCAGGGAGACTTTCAAAAAGTGGTTCTTAAGATAGTGATATTCTTGTCTCTAGACTCATGAGTCATTTGGACACAAGTTTGAATTTAAGAGGTACTCGCTCCTCACAGTTGAGGAGCTGGTAGAAAAAACATAATTATTACACTGAAGATTCAATAAACATTCTTTCATTTTCAAAGTAGATTCTCACAACACTATTCTAAAATCTTTCATGACTAGGTCTTCTGTGAGGAAGAAATAACATGTCTTCAATTTGTCCCTAGACCTGTGGTTCTGGTCATCCCTGTATTCCGCTCCCCAGATGAAAAGGCAGGGAAGTAAAACATAGAGCTGCCACAGGTACGCTGCCCTAGGAGGCAGTAAGAAATCCTATTCCCTAGAACGTGGATTCTGTTCATCTTTTTTTTTCACATTAAGATTTTTGTGGCATTGAGATTGTTTTAATGGGATTTGTTGTTAGGAGAATTCTAGACTCACTTTTTTAAAAGATGGATGGGAGTGTTGATTTTTTGGGAAATTGCCAAGATGTTCCTCAGTCTTGGTTTAGTTAGGGAAGGTTAGCTGAAACTGAGGCAGGGAGTAGGTTTTCTAAATAATCTACATCTAATCGTATTTCCTCTTCGGGGGGGGGGCGTAGGTGTGTGTGAGAGCGTGAGTGAGCAGGCGTGTGGTGAGCTTCAGAGAACTGGTCCTTCGGTACTAAACATTACATAATTTGTTAAAATTCTATGTGTTGTTTAAGGAGGGCACGTATTGCATGGAGCACTGGATGTTACATACAAACAATGAATCATGGAACACTACATCAAAAACTAATGATGTACTGTACGGTGACTAATATGATAAAATAAAATTTAAAAAGATAAATGAAAAACTAAAAAAAATTCTATGCGTTGTTTGTCCACTACATTTAAGGCACTCTGGCTGAGGGTGGCCAAGGAAGCATTCTTAGCTTCTCCTCATGGATCTTACAGTGTACTGGGTTTATATTGTTTGTTCTTGTTGTTTACATTAAGTTATTTGTATCCCAAGAATAGTGTTCCTTATTTGGAGGTACATATAGTTTTGAGCAGTCACTAACTATAAAAGTACCTTGGTAACATGGAAATGCCGTATCTGTAACCAGTTCATAGGCTGTTGGTGCATTGTTTCCTTTGGCACAAAAGAGTAAGTTAGTGTACAAACCAATAGTTAATGAATTAACAGAGAGAACAGAATATCCTATTAAACTAGCACATAATTTATGCATGTAACTTACAAATGATTTTTCATTTATGCCAGAGTAGGTAAGAGGGAAATTATTTTATTTAATCTTTTGAAACAAATAAGAGAAATTATATTAGGTCTCTAATCTTGCCATTACAAAAAAAATTTTTGGCGCACAACCATGGCATTTTAATTAGTTTTTATTTCTGTTGTAATGACTCCTGTTTTGTCCATGGATTTTGTGCTGGCTGGTTAAGTGACTCAAGAAACAGTTTTGTGGCAGTATAATAGTTTTGTTTAAACTATAATATACATAATGTACCAGGCAATGTCCAATTTAATGAAACATACTTTATGGATGAAAGAACCCATGTAATATCCTAAGGTAGCTTAGTCGAATTTATGAGAGCCAATTCATGGGCAGGCACAATATTACCCAATTAGCAACCTTGGCTTTATGAATCAGTTGCATTATGTATTTTTAGATTTCAGTGTCTCTTGTGGTCAATCATCTTTCAACATTGAGTATTCAAATGCAATTTCAAAATGAAGGAGCCAGAATCATTGAACAGCACAGGTACTTGGCCAGTTGTTTTATGATGCTGGTTATTGAGAAAGTTAATATGTCTCTGTTGATGGCAATCATATATTTCTAACAATGCTATCATCAAATTAAATATTATAGAAGTTAGCTAATTTGTTTGAAATATTATTAGGCAGTAATTGTCAGATACATAAACCAAAGAAAAGGAAAATATTTCAATCCAATTGTTTTATTAATCATCTCCTTGTGGGGTTTCCCAAGTATCTATTATATTTGATGAAGAAAATGATACATTTTATTCAGTAGAAAGCTGAGCCATGCCCACAATGTCATTCAACCCAGCTTAACTGTACAAATTTAAAAAAAAACTAAGATAAAAGTTAATATAGAAGGAGAGGTAACAGAGACCTTTGGACAGAATAGTTCTGTGTCAATTCAGCAACAACCGTATTATCTAAAACAAGTTTATCTTCAGATCAATTTATCTACTGAACAGTTTAGAACTCAATCCCTTGTTGAGTGGCTTTGTAATTATTTGAGTGTTCTCTCTCTCTCCATCTTTATAGCCTTCTTAGAATTAAAAACAGAGAAACATAACTTATTGACTTAGGTAATTCTGCTTAACTTCATGATTTTCATAATAGAATTGTTTTATACAATTATGGGTATCTTATTTTTAAAAATGCCTACTATGCTTTTCAACATGTTAAGAGATTTTTAAAGTCCAAAGACCCATTCTTCAAAGTTTAACTTTAAAGGATAGTCTATTTAAGATGGGGTAAATATTTAGAGAAATTTTCCCCATATAGAACTTTCAAGAATGCCGAATAAAATTTTTTAAAAATGTAAATGCATAACTGAACCCAATGGAATGTAAGGGAAATTCTTGGAAGACCAGAAACAAGGAGAAGGTGAGAAAGCAGAGTTAAGCAAGTGTTGAAACCTTAGAACGTGGGTTACATCTGCAGGGGGAACAGGAAGCAAAGTCTGCGGCCAGAATAGTGTGAGAGTTTGTTTGGAGACTGGTGAAGAAGGGACATCAAAAAGATGCTCAGAGAGTGACCTAGAACTGCCCCCCTCCAAAAAGGGTGGGAGTGTGCAGATTCTTGTCCATATTGACCTTAGCTCTGGACAAAGAGTTTAAAAAAAAAATTCTCCTTTGTGGATTGATCCTCAAAGCCAGTTCACCTATGAGTTTGAGGCCAGAATTCATACTACAGTACTATTATAGGGAAAAACAAAAATAACTCGGACTGATAATATAGTTGAAACGGATCCAGGCTGAGATGGTCTGTGCTTCTTAGAGGAGGCTAATACAAATACATTTGGAGCAACACCATATAAATGAAGAGGCTGAAGTGATCAGCTTTGAAGATGGAAGAAGGGTTCATAAATCAAAGAATGCAGGCAGCCTTTCGCTGGAAAAGATAAGGAAATGAATTCTTCCCTAGAGCCTCCAAAAAGAAGGCAGCACTCCTAACACCCTGAGTTTAGCCCCATAACACTCATTTCAGTCTTTTGACTTCCACAGCTCTAAAATAATACATTTGTACTGTTTTAAGCCACTAAGATTTTGGTAATTTGTTACTGCACCAATAGGACACTAATATATGGTGATTAGATAAATTGGCTTCTGGAGAAATAGTTTTAAGTAGGGATCTGATATTGGTCAGAACCACCAGAAAACAGGAAAAGGGATTTGTACTGGGATTGAGAAATTGAAATCTCTATTTAGAACTTGAAATATTTGTTTAGAACATGGCAATTGTGAAGTACCACTGACTCTTCTAACTCATTTGGAGGTCATATTCTTTCCATTTTCTACATACAGAATACCAAGCTCGAATTCTAGGACATGCCAATGTATCATACACATTTAGATTGACAAATCCAGAGTTATAACCTAGCATTTGCTGCCTAATGACAACATGTGATTTTATTTCCTGAAAATCAAAATGTACTAAATTGTTGACCAGAACTTTGATCTTGGGTACTCCAGTGTTGAAGAGTGTGTTCCCAAGCAGGTATAACAAAGGGCAATTAGGGAAACTGAGCCCCAAAATATGATTTTGTACCTGATTTTTAAAGTACATATCAGTGACACAGAATGAGACAAAATGCAACAGTAAATAAAAATGTTGAGATATAAGAAGTTAGATTTTAGTCCCTGACCCAAGATACTGTAACTGTTAGTTGCAGCAAGTGTTTGTCCCCATAATCAGCCACCTTGCCATAAGATATAAGACCACGGACATACCAAGACCCCTCTCTGGCAATTTTTATACATTGATGCAAAAACATAGTAAGCTGCCCTTACCGCCTATTTTTCAGGTGGAAGTCCTGATACATGAGCCTGACTGTTGGCTACACACATCCTGAATTAAGATTCTCAATGGTGAAGGTTGGTGAAAAAGTAAATCTCTCTCCCATCAATACAGTTGCACCTGTCAGAAGATCACGTAGTATCATTTCCTCATAGTGTTTTCTAAATATTTTTATTTATTTAGATCTTGAACTTGGAATATATGAAAATCTCTTTGTTAAGGGGCACCTGGGTGGCTCATTCAGCTGAGCACCCAACTCTTGATTTTGGCTCAGGTCATGGTCTCAGGGTTGTGAGATCAAGCCCTGTGTTGGGCTCCGCACTGGACCTGAAGTCTGCTTAAGATCGCTCTCTCCTTCTCTCTCTGCCCCTCCCCCACCTCTAAAAGAAAAGAAAAAAAAATGTGTAAAGAGAATTAGAGCTATCTCAAGACTCAAATATTCTACAGAAAATTTGGTTGAAAAAAGGCTAATTTCAAAAATCAATATTGCGAGTCCCAAGAATTTGGGTTTTCCATGTAGAATCTGCTTCTGATTTAGCTTTACATCCCCACTGAGTGTCTACTACAATGTCTGATCCTTGATAAGCATTCCATATTTGCTCCAAATATACAGTCACTATGGCCACAGTCACTGGTTGTAATTCTGAGTCCTCTTTGAGATTCCTGAGTAGCTGACTTACGGGAGTTGCCAGGATGTTTCCTCAGAAAGTCCCAGGAAGACAAGAGTAGGGATATAAATTGGAGAACAGGACATTTCTCACTCCTCTGTCTCTTCACACTCCGTTGCTCTATATCCCACTCGGGGGTGGGGGGTGGGGGGGATGGTTAACTTGGACCAGCTCGTGGGGATGAGTGAGAAACCGCGAGAACGGGGCTTGTGTGACAAATAGCCGAACAGGTATGTGCTGAAACATTCGTGCAGCTACAGTTTAAGAAATACGGACAATTATTTCATTCATTACTAGGAACAATAATTAAATGTAAAAGAACTTTTAATGTGAGGTAGTATGTTCACGCTAAAACTTCTCAGTGAGCAGTTATGTGCATAATTAGCATTATAATCTTCTGTACCAAGGTAAGCTTCCTTCTCTTAAAAATATAATCCTGACCACAGAGCCTGACCCTTACTTCTATGAGTATATTATTAATCAGGTGAGCATAATAGAAATGTGAAAAGTGGGGTGCCTTGGTGGCTCAGTCAGTTAAGCATCTGGCTCTTTTTTTTTTTTAAGATTTTATTTATATATTTGAGAGAGAGAGAGAGAGCACCAGCAGGGGGAGGGGCAGAGGGAGAGTGAGAGGCAGACTCCCTGCTGAGCGGGGAGCCCAACCCCAGGACCCTGGGATCATGACCTAGCTAAGGCAGATGCTTAACCAACTGAGCCAACTGAGCCACCCATGAGTCACAAGCATCTGACTCTTGATTTTGGCTCAGGTCATGATCTCATGGGTCCTGAGATCGAGCCCCTTGGCAGGCTCCGTGCTCAGTGGGGAGTCTGCTGAGATTTTTCTCTTTCCTCTCCCTCTGCCCTTCCCCCCACTCACATGCATGCACTCTCTCTCTCTCTCTCTAGAAATAAATCTTTTTTTTAAAAATGTGAAAAGTAAGGCAATTTCAGGAAAGAGTGAAAAGTGAAATTAAGGACGAAAGTGCTATTTTTAAGTTTAAGAAAATTCCTTACAGGGGCACCTGCTAGCTCAGTTGGTAGAGCATGTGACTCCTGATCTTGGAATTGTGAGTTTGAGCCCTACATTGTGTGTAGAGATTCCTTAAAAATAAAAATTTAAAAAAGTCTTTTAAAAAATTCCTTACAAGGGACTTTTGAAGAGGAAAACTGTAGCTACATCATAAAAGACCACCCCCTTATTACCCAACTCAATGTGGTCTTTATATCCATCAAACTGTAAAATTGAAGGTTAAAAAAAGTAGTTAGCCAGAAAATTAGTCAAATTAATGAGTATAATTTTTCTATTACCCAATAACAAAAAATGTGCACCCCACACATCAATATTTATCCCACATGATTTCCTTGATCAGTAGATTTGCAACAATCTAGAATGATCTAGAAGGTAGTTAGACGGTGTCTAGCTCTTCTGCAATTATTGTCTGGCTGTGTGCCTGAGTCAGAAAAGGAAACAGGGAATTTGTGTGTGTAGGTGTTCCTGAGAGAGGGGCGTGGCCTGCTTTCATAGTAAGTGATGTGTGTTGATAGAGATGTAGCTGCATAGTATAGTATAGTGTGTAGTAGATCACCGCTTTTCCCAGGTGGCCCTTGTTGCGCTGGACTCCAGGCATTTTATATTAAAAGGTTCATTGAAAGTACAGATGTAGGAGTCTTACAGCCTCTGTATAATTATGATATAGGTGACCATGACTATGAGGTTCCACCTATCCTCCCTGTGAGTGATTAACTCATGAAGATTGCATTAAAAATTGTTTACAAAATTAGGCTCTAAGCACTTGGGAATCTTTGTCTCAGGACAACACCTCCTTTTTTGTCTTACTGTCGTGGTGGGCAGGTAAGAGTTTCCTTATGTCCATGTATAGCAGAAATGCCCCTAGTGTTCATTTTAGAATGGTATTTTTTTGTTCTTGGAAACTCCATCATCAGAGTCACGGACCAGAATTCTCAAAACCTGAAGATATTTAGAAACGGTTTTCGTGTCTCCCGGGAGCCACTTTTTGATCGTGTTTTTTCACCTTTTCTGCTCAGGCTCCTTTCCCATCCTTTTACCTAGCCAGCTTTCTCTTTTTGAATGCTCTTGGGTTCCTCACAGATTTTCAAGTGTGCTGTCCAAAACAGGATACTTTCCTCCCTCTGACTAATGGGGAGGAGAGAAGAAGAATTATGTTTGAGCCTTGCCGACTCTACTCCTATTGATTTGTGCTGGTATCATATTGACTTTTATCACAATAGCCCTGAATTGCTGATTCACATTCAGCTTGTGGCTGCCCCCTGGTTCTCTTTCTGCTTTATTTGTTCATACTTGCTTTTCCCCGTTACGTATGTGTTAGAGCCTGGTAATTTTTCCAGGGTATATTACCCTGTACTTGACCTGCTAAATAGTTTTTAGCTGTTCCTCATAATCTAATCAAGTATTATTTTCTTTTTACAGAAAAATATGGGTACGTTTTATAAAGCACTATTATCTCTTTGGGTTGTCAGCAGACTGATCTGAACACATAGCTGATTTTGCATAGCTTTTTGTCAAAGCCACATAATGTCCAATCACACGGACACGTAAAATATCACCATTCATAGCCTGTTGTCTATATGTAGTGCTTGTAGAGTAGATGCCAGGTAAATATTTATCGATAGCTAATGACCACAGACTGTTGAACACAGAAACCATTCCCAGAGCTTGGAGGAAACACTGATTTTTTAAAAAAGCATGCATTGGCCTGTCTTTCTCTCCTGTTTACATTTAAACAATAAGGATGAAAAACTACAAGCCAGAGGGCTTCTGTTGTTCTCAGTGAATAACAGAGATGGGGTTTTGGTAGCATGCTCACGAGGTTTGTGGAAATTAACTTCACACCAGGAACTCCGTATTGAAATGGATTGTTTAAGAATAATTCTTTTTTTTGAGAAGGGTGAGGGATTAATCTGCAGAAATGTTCATGCTAGCGCTGTGCATGTGTTGAAATTTGTCAGGGGGAAGATAAATGGGCCCTCCTTGAAAAGTAAATCGCACCATGGCTAATCCCTTGGGAAAAGCTGGAGAATTGTTATGGTAGCAAAAGCAACCTCAGAAGAGGCACCGTCACTGTTTACTTAGGAAGGAGAAAGATGGCAGAAGACACGATTGGAAAATGAGATGAAAGCATACTTGACTTTCAGAATGTGTTTATTCAAATATATACATGGGATGTAATTATATCTGTGTTTGGATTCTTTGGGGGAAGCATTTGTGTGCTTTAAAATGAGAGTCGTACTTAGGGCTGATATTAAAAATATTTAATAGCAGTGTGTCCAGACACTGACCAGTCAGAACAGGTGTGAGCGGAGGTACCTGGAGCCAGGTCTTGGAGCCCCCCGCCAGGGGCTGGATGTTAACCTTTTTGTTGCTGATTCAAGAGAAGGGGGGAGTTGGTGGGAATGTCACTTAGGGGGCTCAGAGCAGTGTGTAATTTCTAACATGTATAGAAGATACTAATATTTTAGCAAATACTGTGACTGTTCTGGGTATACCGTCCAACTCTCAGCCCTCATTCTAACAGAAAAGTAGTAGTCAGACTGAAAAAGATTTAAATTTCCTCAAAGAGTTGATAGATACATATATTAAAGGAAAAGTCATGAAATGTCCATGAAATTTCAATATTGGATGAACAACAAATACTTTCTTTAGTGTAAGTATGTCCCAGGAAATATTTGGGATATACTTATACTAATACATTATTCGCTGTTCATCCGATATTCAGATTTAACTGGGAGCCCTGTATTCTATGTGGTGACCCTAAATAGAATATAGTTAGCAGGAAATGTATCAGCATCCTATGGAAGACGTTAAATGAAAGAGAGGAGAAATGTATGCTACAGGGGGCCCAGCACACTGGGATCACTTGAGCATACTTGACAGAGAGCTGCTTTGGAATTCCAGAGATAAGGCATGAAATATTAGCTGCAGAGCTACAGAACTATAGGATGCAAAGGTTGCTTGTAATAAAATGATTTTGAAATTATACTAACAGGAGATAAGGTGGCACTTGCATTTAAAAAGTTGCATTTCCCAACTAGGAAAAGCTAATTCAGTCATCATCAAGTAACACCCATCAAGTGCCCGTCTACATGGGACACTGTGCTGAGTGTTCTCAGGAAAAAAAACAAAAACAAAACATGGTGGATGGATTTTGCCAGCCTGTCACATAGACATCTATACTGAAATGGAATCATAAAGGAAATAACTTGAAATGTTGATCAAGAATTCATAATCTCCCTCATTCACCCAAAATGGGGAGGAGAAAAATTAGTCTGATTTATAGGGGAGGGTTTTTTAAATCGTTCTAAAATGCAGTTTTATTCCATAAAAACCTTGGTATATACACTGTATTGTAGGTTCAGAAATATATGCCACTGAGCAGGGTTTCTCAACCTTGGCACTATTGACATCGTGTACAGGGTCATTCTGTCTTGTGAGAAGTTTCCTGTGCATTGTGGGGTATTATTGGCATCCCTGCCTTCTTCCCACTAAATTCCAATTATATGCCCTTTCCCAGTTGTGTCAATCAAAATGGTCTCCTGACATTGCCAAATATTCCCTGGGGGACAAAATTGCCCTGAGTTGAGAACTACCATTCTAGAAAACCAAAGCGGGGAGATCCTGAGCAACTTGGGTGGGTGGGTGCAGGAAAGTCTCTCTAAAGTCACAAATGTGTCCATGAAAGAGTTAGTTTTAAACATCTGCTATGTACACAAAGCCCTCATATTCAGTCACCACCAACGGTATTAAAAATACTGATACTTAACCCCACCTGAGAGACTCTGGTTTATTTGGTCTGGAGGAAGGCCTGGACAGTCTGACATTTAAAAAATGCCTCAGGGGTTGCCTGGGTAGCACAGTTGGTTGGGCATCTGACTCTTGGTTTCAGGTCAGGTCACAATCTCAAGGACGTGAGATCAAGCCTTGTGTTGCGCTCCGTGCTCAGCACAGAGTCTGCTTAAGATTCTCTCTCTCTCCCTCTGCCCTTCCCTCCCCTGCTTTCTCACCTCCCCCCACCACCTCCACACACACATAAATAAATCTTTTTAAAAAATACCTCATGTGGTTCCCTGTTGAGAATTACTCTATGGAGTAGTGGTCCTCAAACCTTCATGAGCATCAGAGTTACAGGAAAGCCTGTGAACACAGAGTGTTAGGCCTCTATACTGGCCTAGAATTTGCCTTTCTCATAGGTTCCCAGATGCTGCTGATGTTGCTGGTGTTTGGATTACACTTGGAGAACTGCTAGTTTAGAGACACGCTCCTGGCCTCTCTTCACCCTTTCACTTCCACATCTCGAGGGAAGGAAGTATGGCTAACGAGGACACACAGGATTGGTGAGCGATAGAGGAGGAGAAGGCCCATGTGTTTCCATCCCTGTTAAGGCCTTTTTAAAATTTTTCCCTCTGTAGGCTGGGTACAGTCAACTGTTCTCTGTGGTATAGCAAAGCCATCTGCTCTTAGACCAGTAGTACCTGGTGGTGAGAGCAGCTAAATTCTAGACTGTGTTCTAAGAATCCAACAGTGCTCACATATCTAAGCATTGTTCTCCAGAGCTTGATCAGGCATGAAGCTGACTATTTGATCTTTACCTGCCAGACTCCCTCATTTATCTCTTAATTGGTTCTGACCTTGGATGGGAAAGGGGAATAATTCACTAGACCCCCTCTCCTTACTGAGCATGCCCTAATTCAGTCACTTGGACTTCTGTCTTGTTCTTCAGCATTGGGGAGGGAAGGTGGGACCAGAGGGTACGTGTATAACCTCTTTGCGGTGTCCTCACACAACTCTTGACAAAACATATAATTGCGAGAAGCATAATAAAAGTACATAAAATGTTAGGAAGCATAAATCTTAGGCCTTGGGGGTTGTGGCAAGGTTAAGTTTGTAAATGTGCATTCACATAGAAAATGAAAACAGAGAAGTCCTGAGAACTTCCTGGAATAGCCAATCAATAGCAAAGCTGAGTTCACTCTATGCTTCCCTTCTTGACTCTCCTCTCCACTGAGCCAGCTCTGCAAACATCACTTGGTATGGCAGTTGGGATTCTGGCTCCTACTTGTGTCTCTAACTTGCTCTCTTGTTAATCTGCCTTATATTCTGTTTCCCCACTATTGCTTGCCAGGTGATATTATAATTCCAATTAATCAGGTTAAAAGTTGGCCTGGAAGAGGGTCACAAGAACCCACTGAAATTTGTTCACAGAGCACTGCAGTGGTCTTTAAGGGGAGTGCCTGCTAAAGTGCTATACATATTAGAGCTACACATAAATATTCATATATTCATTGATGATGGATTGCATGAATAGAATAATGGACAAAGGTGGTTAGGAGAGCTAGTCTATTAGAAAAATTTAAAATACAACCCTACTGTCCTACAAGTAGAACTTGAAAATTGCTATGCCAAGGGTATTTCTTATCTTCAGCCTTGTCATTCTATGCAGATTCTAGAAGACCCAAGGAGAATGCTAACCCTGCCTCTTCACGAGGGAAACTAATTCAGTGTAAGTTCCCTTCCTCCATGAGAGATCCCTAAAAGTGAAGCGTAAGACACAAAAAAACATATTTTAAAAAATAGTAGAGCTGAGCATTATGTGGTTTGAGCAATGCACATAATCATTTATATACATAGAAGAATCATGGCCAGTAATAATAATTTGAGCCCTAGATTGTTATTTATATGAGGGTTTCCTTCTTTTGCTTATATTAAATTCCACCTAGGTCTAATTTCTAGAAGTTCCTCTGGACTTCTGAAGAGTCCGATAAAATCATCTTGGTATGAGAAGGAAATTTATGGAGTGATTCAGCCCAAATTCTACCTCCAGGCAAGATCTCCCCAGGTTTCAAGAAAAACGGCTATTTAGCCTGTTCTCCAAGTTCTACCAGGACAGGGTCCTTCATCCTCCCTTGTTGTCTGGTTGCAGTCCTTAATCACGCTTACCAGCAGGTCTCTCTCTTCTGGCTAGCCTGTGGCATTTATACCCATGTTCTCTGCCACATGGTGCGTAACTGCTCACTATGGATACCCTTTCCCCTTCTCTGCCTGACAGGTGAGCCCACCTGTTGTTTCCTGGGACATGGTCTCTACCGTTTTTCACAGGTGACTGTATTAGTCTGAGTTCTCCAGAGAAGCAGAACAATTAGAGGGAGTTGAGGGAAAGAGAGAAAGGTTTACTGTAAGGAATTAGGTTGTGCGATTATGGAGGCTGAAAAGTGCCAAGTCGGTAAGCTGGAGATCCAGGGGAGCTGATGGTGTGATTAATTCTAGTCCACGTCTGAGTCCAAAGACAGAAGACTAATGTCCTAACTCAAAAAATAGTCAAGCAAGAGAAATAATTCTTTCTTACTCAGTCGTTTATTCTATTCAGTCCTCCAAGGAATTGAATGAAGCCCACTTGCCCTGGGGAGGGCAATCTGCCCTACTTAGACTATGATTCAAGTATTAACTTCATCCAGAAACACCATCAGAGATACACAGATAACGTTTAACCAAATATCCGGTCCCATCAAGTTGACACATAAAATTAACCGTCACAATGACACATTCCAACCATTGAACTAGCATGCTCTTTTTCTCTGAATCTCAAATATTTCCATGATCCTTTTTTTTTTTTTTTTTTTTTAAAGTAAGCTCTAGGCCCAGCACGGGTCTCAAAATCACGAGTTGCACGTTCCACCTACTGAGCCCGCCAGACACCCCTCCTTAGTGAGGAGACTAACACTGGCCAAAGCCTGTAATGACGGCTGCACCCAGCCCAGAGGCAAGAAGGTCTGTTTGCCAGGCTTGAGGTGGCAGATCCCTCCTGATACAACTTGCCACCAAAGTATGATGCCACCACAGTGTTCCCTGTGTTGTGAACACAGAGGGAAACGGTTTGTGCAGCCACAGAGACAACCATTAATCTGTTTACAAGCCTCTGCAAGCCTGAGGACTTCCCTTTTTTTCTGACCTGTATGTTTCCGATATGGACCTATGATCCAATTTGGGCACTATTGCAAATACCCGTAACGGTCCGGCAGCTGCCCTTTAGTGACTACCTCCTGAGTGCCAGGCCTTTTGCATCATTATCTCACTCAGGGCCTCTACCGTCTTGCATGGTTGATATTTATTATCTCACTTTCAGAGACGAGAAAAGTGAGGAAAGTGACTCTCAGGTGAATAGCTTATGTCAGGTAAGTGAAGGTTCTCTAAAATCATACCCAGTCCCAGCTCCAAAGCCTGTGCTGTTTTCATTGCCTGCACAAACCCCACACTCTGGCGAGCAGAAAGACACCCGTTGGGTGGCCTAGTGTAGGCCAGTCCTCGTATTTAATCCTGGGAACTGTGCCAG
Organism: Callorhinus ursinus; assembly: GCF_003265705.2. Classification (NCBI taxonomy): domain Eukaryota; kingdom Metazoa; phylum Chordata; class Mammalia; order Carnivora; family Otariidae; genus Callorhinus; species Callorhinus ursinus. Next base: position 37,437,644 of record NW_027397074.1, read on the forward strand.
ACGCCAGCCCAGGATTATAACTGGAGAGTCGGTTTCCAGGGATGGAAATGTCTAATGGATGTTGGCATCCTCTACAGCATTTGACAAAGTGCCCTATACAAATAGGTGATCAAAAGATACTGACTGATTCATTGATGGGGAGGCGTGCAGGCCTGATGTAACACTAACTCCTCTGATTCTGTTTGTGGATCAAGGTAGATGAGATGTCTTGGCATTTCATTTTTGGGGGGGAATTGGCAAGATATTCAGGGTACTGCCAACCTCAGTCCGGCTACATAACTCTCAAAATCTTAGGTTCCCCCCTTTTCGAAGGTGAAGATGGAACTTCATATGCCCCTTTCACCAGAAACACTGTCTAGGTAGATGACATGGTGAGGTTCTAACAGTTGATATGAGTTCCTAAGTTACATGGTGACTATGGGGAAGAAGACAGAAGTTAATGTCTCCAGCCTTCCATCTCTGGCGAGGGCTTAGGTCATCTATAAAACTGGGTCAGGATATCCACAGACCATTGACACACTGGCAGCTGAAGATTTAAAGAGGAAGTTGTGAGGCCTGAGATGGAGGCAAACATGACAACAGATCAGTTCAAGTCATTGTGCCAATGGGCTAGGCAAGAGGGGCAGTGTTTCTTTTTTTTTTTTTAATTTTTTATTGTTATGTTAATCACCATATATTACATCATTTGTTTTGGTGTAGTGTTCCATGATTCATTGTTTGTTCATAACACCCAGTGCTCCATGCAGAATGTGCCCTCTTTAATACCCATCACCAGGCTAACCCATCCCCCTACCCTCCTCCCCTCTAGAAACCTCAGTTTATTTTTCAGAGTCCATCATCTCTCCTGGTTCGTCTCCCCCTCCGACTTACTCCCCTTCATTCTTCCTCTCCTGCTATCTTCTTCTTTTTCTTTTTTCTTAAAATATGTTGCGTTATTTGTTTCAGAAGTACAGATCTGTGATTCAACAGTCTTGCACAGTTCACAGTGCTCACCATAGCACATACCCTACCCAATGTCTATCACCCAGCCACCCCATCCCTCCCACCCCCACCACTCCAGCAACCCTCAGTTTGTTCCTGAGATTAAGAATTCCTCATATCAGTGAGATCATATGATACATGTCTTTCTCTGATTGACTTATTTCACTCAGCATAACACCCTCCAGTTCCATCCACGTCATTGCAAATGGCAAGATCTCATTCCTTTTGATGGCTGCATAATATTCCATTGTGTATATATACCACCTCTTCTTTATCCGTTCATCTGTCGATGGACATCTTGGCTCTTTCCACAGTTTGGCTATTGTGGACATTGCTGCTATAAACATTGGGGTGCACGTACCCCTTCGGGTCCCTACATTTGTATCTTTGGGGTAAATACCCAGTAGTGCAATTGCTGGATCGAATGGTAGCTCTAATTTCAACTGTTTGAGGAACCTCCATACTGTTTTCCAGAGGGGTTGCACCAGCTTGCATTCCCACCAACAGTGTAGGAGGGTTCCCCTTTCTCCACATCCCCGCCAACATCTGTCGTTCCCTGACTTGTTAATTTTAGCCATTCTGACGGGTGTGAGGTGATATCTCATTGAGGTTTTGATTTGGATTTCCCTGATGAGGGGCAGTGTTTCTGCTTCAAAGGAAGTAGTTGCTAGTCCTTCAGATCCCTGCCTTGGGGTTTCCCCAGGCCTTTCACCAGCTATGGAAGCTTCCTTGAAAAGAGGCCTTGACTGAGCAAGTTCAACCCACGGCTAGTTCCATGCAGCAAGCACTATGCCCATATGGCAGGAACATGGCGATCACACCTGCATTTATATGCTGACTCTACTGCTTACCAACAGTGAAGTGTGGGGCCTTCATTTCTTCATCAGAAGAAGGGGAATAATAATAATAATAATAATTGTAATTATAATTATAAAATAAATATTTCCTCCTCCTACCTGGAATTATTGTGAGGCTAAAATGAGATAATAAATAGTGGGTACTTGGCACAATGGTTGGTTCACAGGAAGCCTATGATAATGATGAGTAGCTATGATGATTGAGTGCTGTGGGGTGGTCACCACTGGTGCTGCTACCAGAACCAGAAGGCACACTGAGCAAGGAACAAGAACATTGATTTTTCCCTGTTTCTTCAGCACTTTTGTGCATGGACCCATTTGAGAACTGGTACCAAACTCAGGAAGGGGGAGGCATCCTATGGGGTTTTGAGTTTAGGATCTCAACATTGGAATTATTCGTTCCTTCCTTTACCCGTTCTTCATGCAATCAATAAATTTCTCTAATGCACCAACTTTGTGCTACTTACTATACTCGGGAATTAAAAATGAAGACGTAGTCAAACCTTGAATAGCATGGTTGTTTGGGGTGCCAACCCCCATGTAGTCTAACTTTGACCCCCCCAAAACTTTACTACTAATAGCCTACTGTTGACCGGAAAGACTTCCTGATAACATAAACAGTTGATTAAACATACATGTTTTGTATGTTACATGTATTATATACTGTATTATTATAATGAAGTAAGCTAGAGAAAAGAAAATGTTACTAAGAAAATCATAAGAGAAAATACATTTACAGTGGTAAAAAAAAGAAATTTGTGTATAAGTGGACCTATTCAGTTTAAGCCCATGGTATTCAAGGGTCAGTTGCATTAACTCTGCCATCAAACTGCCAAAGATCACCAGCAAACCCCCAGAAGCCAGGAGGAGGCAAGGGAGGATGCCTCTACAGCGTTGAGAGGAGCACAGCCCTGCTGACACGTTGATTTCAGACTTCTGGTCTCAAGAACAGCGAGGCAATAAATCTCTGTTATTTTAAGCCACCCAGTTTGTGGTTCTTCGTATGCAGTCCTAGGACACTAATACACTAGGCTAGGAGATAGATATGACTATGGAAAATACAGTGATATGTGTGCCCGGATAAAAATATATGCAAAGAAAGAGAGGTGCCCATAAAGTCATGTTGGGAGGCTCCAGTGACTGAAGAGAAAAGGACTTAAAAGTGAGATAAAATCTAAATTTGTTCTTCTGGAGGCCTTTGTGTCAAACCTATTGGGATGAATACTGATTTATTGCTTCATCTCTGACCTAGAGTGCCCCAACACTACTCTGGCCAGGAGTAGTGTTGGTGACACGTACATTGAAAATCAAAAGTGACACCTGAGTCATTTAAAAATATTTAAAGCATAAATACATTTCCAGTTGTTTGGCACACATTAAATATTTTCAGTTATTGGATAGTCTCTGTTTGTCAAGCCCTGAAGCTGGCCTAAGTTTGGTTGGAATATTTGAATATCCATATTTCCTGGTATTTGTGTACCAGGTTACAAAAAGTAGATCCACATGAAGTCCTTGGACCAATCTTTAAGATAGTCAATATATTTTTGTATGTTCAGACCATTTTTCCTTGTTGACTCCCTCAAACGGGCCCAGGATGGGCGTCCTTTACCCCCCATTTACTCTGTGCCCACTCAGAGATCAATCTGGAAAGGTCAAGGGTGGCTTTCTCCGTAGGCTTTGGTAGACTTGATTTCTGAGTTTTTACAGATAGGACAAGACCCACCTTCTAAACAAATTTCTTACATACCTTAAGCTCTCACATCTTGCTTTTCTGTAAGATTCAATATCAGTATCCACATTCATACATATGCAGCTCCACAAACTGATCTAGCACGAAAAGTCAGGGACACAGGGACAGAGGGTTTAGGGTAAATGAGTATTCTAAGAAAAATGGTTATATGTACAGAAAGTTACATGTTGTGACAAGTGTCTTTTACCTTTAGGATTAACTGGTTTAAAATTGATTAACTATGACATATGATGAGCATTTTACACAACATTGCAAAAATAAAAAGTTACTTTGGGGTAGAAATATTTGTCTCAGCATATTTTTTTTTTTTTGATAGAAAGGATGGACTTTATTTTTAAACACATTCTGCCATTTTCTCGTATGTTTGTCTTTGAGTCTGTGGGAAAAATTACACAAATTCAAGTTATTTTTATAGACTCTTATGTTATGGTGGAACTAGATGAATAGAGTTTAAAGTCAAGTGTTGCTAGGTATATCCAGGCCACTTGGCACCTCAACAGGTAAGCACTTTTTCTCCAAGAGAAGTGCGCTGTATTGATCTCATTCTGTTCCAGTGTTTGGCAATCATATGAAATTTTAAGCATCTCCTTAGAATTCCTAGCTTTTTGAGGGCCAATTTCTACTCAAGGTTTTTTATAGCTGATCTCTTATGACATCTATCATTCCAAGCATTTGAGCATCCATATTAACACTCATGTTTTTCTGCCATGCATTTTTTTTTCATTTGTGTGTCCAAGCTTATCCAGATTGTACATTTCTTAAGGTCATTGAGAGACACACAGAGAGAGAGATTTCCTTTGTCTCACTGGGCTTTGTCCACAGGGCATGCTCAAATCATATTGTTGTGGTGAAAATAAAGCCCAGAAATAATCCTACAGCTCTCTCTGCCAAAGAGGACAGGTCTTTCCTTCTCTCTCTTCTTGCCCCACACTGACACAAAGATTCTAGATGTCTGTTCTCATGAAATCTATGAAATGCTTACCTTCTGTCTCACCCTCTTTTCTCTCCAAAGGAATATGTGTGTTTTTGTTGTTGTGTTTTTTTTTTTTTTTTTGCCATTTTTATCCCTTGACTGCTCACGAAGCAGAGAAGTGCTTGACTCCTTGTGACGTCACCTCCAGCCCACCACACCAAGTCCTCTCACTGCCTTAGCCTGTGGGCAGGGCACTAAAGGGAGGAAGGAAGGAGGAGGGTACGCGGGGAAGAATTTGGAGGGACTTTCTGCCTAGTAGCCGGAATGTTCAAATATTATCTCCCAGTGAAACCCACCATGAGACAGAACAGAGTTCTAATTTAGATATGCTACTGCCTCGTTGGTGACCCTGAGTTGGTTGCTTGCTATCTTGGAGCTTTTGCTTCCTAATCTGTAAAATGGAAATAATAATATATATACCCTGCTTACCCTGTGGGTGTTTCCATACAAATGCACAGTGGAATGATTTGGGGGCCAGTGTGGCGATCATGAAACAATCTTTAAGATGGTCAGTATATTTTTGTGTGTTCAGACTATTTTTCCTTGTTGACTCCCTCAAGTTTTGGCCTAGGATGGGCATCCTTTACCCCCCATTGAGGCTTCTGGGACTGGGATGGGCCCAGTTCCTCCTGGGAGAAGAAGGGCCATGAAGCATTTAACAGACATCTGCTCTAAGAGCGGAACACATGTTCATCAAGTCTGCCCTTCATAAAATGATTTGGTAGAATATACTGAAACTAAATAAATAATATATTATGAAGTTTTACCAAATTTAGGAAATAGCTCCTGGGAGATATTTCCAGAGCATTTTCCTGAGGAGGTCTATCTTGTAGAACTTTGTCTGAGGAAAAGAGCCTATATGCAGCAACTGTTTGGTCCATACAAAATTGCAATATTTGACCATTTTTGATGCACAAAAATTGGGTCAAAATGACCATTTTGCATGGTTTAACCTAATTCATCTTAAACCACCACATTCTGCTGTGGATTGTGGAGTCCCACTCTGGTCCCAGGGCTCTGTAGCCATGATGAGACTAGAGTCTGCTGAAGAGAACTTCTAGCTGTTACCAAAAAATAGTTTCCTCCTATTTTGTAAATCTTCCGTATGTCTGTCTTTAATTTAAAAACATAGACATGAAGTGTAGCTGCTACGTGTCTGGCAGAAATCTGTTTATGCCTGGAATTGGTAAATATCAAGATTAACACTGACACTGGCAAAAGATGCAAAAGAAAATATGTAAACAAAAAAAAAAACTGGGTGGCTAGGCGGGTGCATACTCCAAAGAGTATTAATTTGCATAATAAATAGTTCAATACTCAGGAGATTATAAAATAGCAATTACTGCTGAGTTGCTATATTAGGGCTTGCTAACAAAAAAGACACTGAAAATGCAATGGTTTGCTTTTTACAAAGAAGTTCTCCTAAAATCTTTATTTTGAAACAAGATTTTATTTATTTTTTAGAGAGGTTTTAAATACTTGGCATACCTCTTTGGTAGAGAAGCAGAAATATCCTAGTAAAAAAAAATAATAATAGTGAAAAATAATCTATGGTTAAAAAAGGATAATGAGCCATTATTTATTTTTTTTTTTTTATCTGTTAAAATAAAAAGTACCTGCTGGGGAGTATCTTTCCCTGTGTGAGAAGAGTAGGGGAGACCAGTGGGGAAGTATAGATTCAGACCCTTCGGTAGTAGGCAGTACATTCAGGCAGGGGGTAGAAACAGAAGTCATTACATTTGAAAAAACCACAGCCTACTTATGCTAATAGAAAGGTAGGCTCTTTCTAAAATACCATCTGTGTTTTTTAAAATGACTCAAATGTTCCAGGTATTATGTATCCAAGTGCAGTTTCCATTTGCTTGACATACTGTAAGCATTTACTAGCGAAAAAGAAATAGAGCTTTTTAAGTTAGTGTATTTTTGCACTAAATGTCACCGTTTAAATGCCCTTACATAGAAATTCTTCATTTTTCAATAAGATTGGGTTTGGAGATCTATACGCATACATTAAACCATTTGATTAAATGTGCATGTACATGTATAAACGTGTTCCAAAAAATCTTTGTTTCCTGCTATGAAGAGGATGTGGTGACATCAAGGAAAGAAACGTTCTGTTTATATCCGTTTATCAGGGGAACATCCCTATTTAACAGTATTGGGGTGGCTTGGTGTTGGGGTGGCTTGATTTGTTAAGCTGGTGGTTGCCCCAGCAAGGGTGCAGGCTGGAAGGATGAGAAATGAGACCAAGAAAATGAACGTTCATTGAACACCTATTAGGTGCTGGGAATTGTGCTGAACAGTGGAAAGCTCAGTGTTACACAGTATTGAGATTACATTACACCCCAAAATTAGAGACATCATTATAGTGCTCCCCAGTAGCCCCAGGGTTTAAGAACTCCCAGAATGCTACACAAAGGGACAATTTATTTGTGTGTGGGAGAAGCCTCCTCTAAGTAAGACTCCATAATTATTCCCCCAACTCATAAGGAGATGAATTTCTTCTTTTTTTTGTGGAATTTTTAAAAATAATTTTTATTGTTATGTTAATGACCATACATTACATCATTAGTTTTTGATGTAGTGTTCCATGATTCATTGTTCGTGCATAACACCCAGTGCTCCACGCAGAACGTGCCCTCTTTAATACCCATCACCAGGCTAACCCATCCCCCCACCCCCTCCGCTCTAGAACCCTCAGTTTGTTTTTCAGAGTCCATCCTCTCTAATGGTTCGTCGATGAATTTCTAATACAATTTTATTTTTGTATTTAATAATATTTATCAAATATTTTTGAAATAAGTATATTGTTTTGTTAAATTGTATACTACCAATACTTAAAAAAAAATACCTGGCAGAAGGTTTTTTAATACTTAGTACCACATGATAACAGCATATTTTTGAGTTAAAAAATTCAATTTATGTCTTTTTCTGTGGTTGCAGAGAAGTCTGATAATACAATCAATAGAGTGCTTTCAAATATTAAACACTCATTATAGTAAGATAAAATTGTATGAGAAAAGAGGATGGAAACAATTCTACAAGACAAAGGAATCATAAAATTTGCAACTATTTGAGAAGACTTGGTTGAATCTCTTTTTTAATGGATGATGGTGGGTGTAAAATCACTATGGCATTTATGTCCCATTGAATTCATTGAAAAGAGGGATGTAAAGTTGTATTTTAAAATGTCAATATTACATCCTTTACAACTATTTTCACTTATGATTAATTTAAGATGTCAACTTGAAATGTATGAGGGGCACATAGTTTTTCAAATTTATGGGCATTTTTTCCCGCCTCCTTGTATGTGTAGCCTCAAAGAAGATGCCCCTTGAAGGCTGACATTTAAAAGAAGTTTAGAATTCAGTTCATTTTCTTTTGACTATTAAAAAAAAAAAACCCAACTTCAATTTTTGATACATTGCAGGGTAGATTAAAGATATACATGATTTCATTACCCATTGTCCCCAACACTTCCTGTACTTCTGTATTTGCTTATTGCCTTTCCGTAGCACTTAAAGTCAAAGTGTCCAGCACAGTGATGGCATTTTCAGAGTGTTTAATAACTGTATTTGAAAATTTGAATCAAATATCTCTTCGTGGTCTGAGAAACTTTTTTTTCTAGGGTAACTTCCATGCTCGGAAGCTCAGCTCATGTTATTAAATATTTCTTTTAGATATTTCTGCATGGCATTCCAGTCTTGTGCATTAAGGCAAACTGAGCGTGTCACGTCCTTCTACCACCACACATCCTGGCTTCCTCTTGATGATGACTTACCTCTTTTTCTTTACTAGGATGGGCTTTTCCTCCATTGTCACATGTGAGGAAAAAATTGGGAGACGTGACTGCTTTTGTTACGGCTTCCTTGTCTTCCACGTGTCTTAAGATCTCAGCCACTGTCAGCAGAATCATCTTTAAGTGCTTACATTGACTCTGTATTAGCAGATAACTCACCTTTGGTCTTTGAGTCCTTTTGAAGTTCTAGGCTTGGAAGTTTTGATACTTCCAAATCTTCATTCTATAATCCCATTTGCTAATATTTCACATTTTGTTATTTAAAATTACTGTATTTACTAAACTGATAAAAATTAAATATAAATGCAAAGTCATCAAATCCATAAATGTTGCCACATCTGGTCTAACCTGTTTAGAATTGCAATTCTGCTTTATTGCCAAAAGGGAAATCACGGATACCTGCAATCATCAGATAATCAAGCATCATTATTATCCAGTGAAATAAATTTCACTGATTCCATTGGTGAGTTGAGCACATCGCCTGTCTCGTTCAGAAACTCCTGGGTTATGAATAGGAGGATGATCCGGTAACCTAAGGCCAAAGGACATGAAATGGGAAAGGGCCCTCAGATATCAAAGACAAGTTTTCAGATGGCCCTGCTGACAAGCTACGGTTCTCCTGCTTTACCCCACAAAATACTGTGTGAATAGGCATAGCAGTAGACTGAGGTACGGTTAGGAGTAGTGCTGATGAGCTGGTGGCCTATATGAGATGCTCAAATATTGAAATAATTTTGGACCAGTTGGTAGACCACCACTGACCCCGCCCTAAGTGCTCCCACCCCACGTCTTGGCCTGAGCTGCCTCTGCTTCTCTCTGGAGCCCTCGACCCACCCAGGACCTGGCAATTCACTAGTTAGCAGCAGACCTCACCTCCAGTACCTTGATCAGCCTGTTGTCATCAGTCAGTACCTAGACCATCTAGTTGCTAAATATTTAAAATATTATCCCTGGTTAAGAGTATCCATCTTGGACTCCTGAACTTCATTGTTGGCCCTCTGCTGTCTCCTTTCTTCACAGAAGTATTGGCCCCATTTCTCACAGTTTGAGAAGAGGAATAAACCCAGAACTGAGAGCGTAGATTTGATTTATGCACATTTTAGTGCATTTGCTACTTGTTCCTTGGTTCTGTGTTTTATGATGGTGGTGTCACTGTTTTCCTACACCGTAATTTCCTGGTGCACTTCACTGCTCCTTCACCGCACAAGAAACTGTAAGGGTCAGTGATCTTCGGCACCACCACTTCCATTTCCTCATTACCAAAATTGAACTTCTTTCTGTTGTTTGAAAGGGCTCAGGCCACTGTCATTCAGATTTCAGGACTGTTGAACAGTAATAACAGTATAGGGGAGAACAGGCAACGACCACAGCAGCTGGGCATTGTACTCTCTTCCTGGAATCCATTTTGGATTTCTTAGTCTAGCCAGCAGGTGCTGTTTGCTGCCTTGCTCCAGCATGATATTTTACAGTAATTCCCTACTTGTCATTAAATCATTTCGTTGTAGTTAAGCAGTGTGCTCCACTCTGTGAATATTTGCCAAGGTTTCTTAGGCTTTTTGGCAATTTCACGTTCATCACTCAACGCTGTATGTACCACCAGCGTCAAGGAAAAATAATCTAGTTAGTAATTCCTGTGCAACTACCAAGTGCCTTCTCATTGTCTATGACATTGCTGACTGTGTGTGTGTGGAAGGGGCACTAACATGAAACACGTTCAGATAAAAAGAAAAGCATGAGCAGAAATTAAACCCAGACCTCTTGTCTTTTCACGTGGGGTGCTTGGTCTAGTCCTTTTTTTATTGCATGTCTACTATAACCTGGCCCAGTACCACGTTCTGTGTGTCTAGTTGCTCTCTGAAGAGGAATTTTATAAGTTGGAAATGGGATATTGGAATTCAAAATGATTATTAGCTTAATAACAAGAACTTCTGTTAGGTAAACATTTATCTTAAGAGTGCAAATGAGTTTTATGATTAAAATCCAGCATTGTCACTTAGTAGTATCATTCTGTTCAATCAGAAGAAGGCAACTCACTGTGTTGTGAAAGGAAGCTGTATCATGTCTCCCATTTGGGCAAATGAAAATCATAAGTGTGTGGTTTAATGCTGTTCTTTTAAAAATATGAATTCCTTCGATATTAGAATCATGGAATCAGGAGATATAATGTTCTTTGTTTCCATTTTTTAAACTTATTTTATTTTTTAGATTTTATTTATTTATTTGACAGAGAGAGACACAGTGAGAGAGGGAACACAAGCAGGGGGAGCAGGAGAGGGAAAAGAAGAAGGCTTCCCACAGAGAAGGGAGCCCGATGCAGGGCTCGATCCCAGGACCCTGGGACCATGACCTGAGCCGAAGGCAGAAGCTTAACGACTAAGCCACCCAGGAGCCTCCATTTTTTTTTTTTTTTGAAAACACTTATTGAGTATCTGCTGAATGCCATGGAGTATGTAGAAGGTAACACAGTAGGAGACCAACTGTCTGCCCTTAAAGGATTTATGGAAGATGTTTATGTTTTGAAATCTTTTTCTTAAAGTGTTAATTTTAGAATTTATTTCGACTGGAACACAATAGCTTTGAGATTTAATGAAATCAGAAATAATTAGGTCTCCATCATAGAATGTTGTACATTTAAAAGCCAGTGGATGGTTTCTTCTAGCTGGACAGCAAGCTGTGATACTAAGTGAAATATAATTCGACCAAAAATTAGTGTGGAAAGAATTCCTTCTATAACTTTCTGAGCTTTTAGCTGAAGGTTTAGAACAAATGATTTTCCAACAATCAGTTGCAGCCTGTATTTGTAGGTGACTAATTTCATTTCAGATTCTCTTCATAAAAACTCTTATGGTTCTATGATGAAACAAAACTGAAGCTTTTGATCTATGATGTCATAAAAATACATGAGGTTTTAAAACAATCTTCAAGTTTCTAAACATGTTGTATTAATATGTTGGTTTCTTTTTTTAAATCTAAAAATATTTAATAATGACTAACAGAGTTTATTTTAATGGTACCCAGTATAATGAGTTGGTAATGATTATTCAAATATTACCTCTAGCCAAGAAACCTCTTTTACACATGCATTTTATACAGCTTGTGTGAAAGTGCATGGGAGCTCTGCTTAGGCAATTCTGAGCACCATTAGCATCTCTTATTTGAAATGGGGCTTTAGAATACAAAAATATAATAATTTTCCTGAATAAAAAAAAAGAATTAATTATGCAACCTGAGGAGAGAAATAAGGAGCAAGCAGGTGTAACACCGGCTCAGAAGGAGACAGGCACATGTGCAAATGTAACCCAAACCTCTCTGTTATTAAGGAAGAAAAAAAGAAGTCGTACATTTCCTATTTCTAGGAAAGCAATTCCATTTATCGGGAAAAGGAAATCCAGTACATCTCTGCATCCAGATTTTGTGCTTGGCCTACCCCGAGCCCCAAATGACTTGTAGGAGGGGAACGTGGAATTACCTGAGCAACAATGGAGATATTATGGTTCCCCAAAATGGAGAAATTAACTACATTAAACTGAAGGCACTTTAAAAATGGAAATATGGATTAATTTTTTTTCCCTGGCATGCACACCCATGAAATTTAAAGCAATAGGAAGAAATACCTTGGGTTATATTATTAATTCTCTTGGCATAGCGACTTTTGTCTGGAGCTAGAAATAAACTAAGAAATATCTTCTGTTTTCTACTTCCACTGGATGGAAAGAGCACCCACCCCCACCAGCCACAGAGGACGGGAAAGTTGTCTTATTTGTATGTCCATTATAAAAAGAGCAATCGCCACCCTTGCCCTTCTTTTAGGACTGCTAATACCTTCCTTATCCACAGAGGACATTGTCCAGGGGAAGGAATTTCATCAGTTTGCTTTCTTACCACACAGACCAACTCGAGCACTTGGTTCTTCGTTTTTGCTAGCTCTGACCAAGAGCATGTATTCATTGCTATAAAACAGCAATTCTCAAGTCTTTGTTAATGTGTAAACTGAAGAGGACAGAAGACCTTATGTCACCCTGTCCTTTACCACTATTAAAATATTTCTCATGCCCATAAATGAGGTGATTCCTATTTTTTGTCAATAATTATGGCAAAATGACTAGTACAATGACTATCATAGAAGACCGTGTAGAGTCAAATCATACTTGAACCACCACTGTTCCAAAATAAATATTTCCCATTTGTAGATTCAACCCCTGGGTCACTGGTATGCTGCATGATTTTGTAGGAAAGCAATGCTACTTTAAATAAAGACGTCCCCCTGCAAAACAAACAAAAAATCAGAAATGCTACCTTCAGATGGATCCACCCAAGCGTGAATACAATTGAAGTAAACAATTTTGATAATTTGAATATTCAGAGAAGGGAAAATGAACAGATGAAGGGAACATTCATGAGTGATTTTGGGGGGTGCACATGCCTCATGTCATCTTAATCATCCCAACAAACTTAATGAAGTTTCAGACAAGAAGCCGAATGTTTGCGCTATTCAGAATGTTGACCTAGGAAGTGGCAGTTGAATCCATTTCCTTTTGAACATAACTGCTTCCCCAGTCATGCTTGTCTAGTACCTCTGGGTGAGGGGGCAACTGGAAATAAGCAGAAAATGCAAGATTGCCATATTAAAGATATTTAGAAAATGACCAAAAATGAAAAATTAAAATAATTTTCTCCCTTTCCCACCTTTTAAAAAAAGGGCAAGAATCCCAAGTTTACCCTCATAGAGATGATGAACCCTCTGTTCATTAACTTGCACATTTGTGAATTTGCTTCCTTCAAGTGAAAACAGACAAACATTTCTAGCCAATCTGATGGTGTGCTGGGGGAAATAAGTACAATCGGTTCCTGCCTTTCAGTGCTTGTGGTCAGTCTGATGAGGGTAGCAAGCACAGGCAGGAGGAATTCCATCATAACCACTGTGAGACAGATCAAAATCACAGAGTCACGTGCTAATGGGGGGTGGAGGTTGGGTCTCGTGCTCATTGCTCAGTGACCTGGCAGGTGTCCCACCTTGGCACGGCCTCACTGAGTAACTTGGGCACTGTCAACTCTTTGCACACCTCATCTTCATTTCAACTTTATTATTCCTCTCTCATTCATTAGTCACAGGAATATTGCACACATTGAGGAGCTATCTGTAAGGGCTTTGAGCCTCTTAGAAGGAACAAATACAAAAAGTGGCATCTTATGACAGAACCCTACTTTGGGGGGGCGCCTGTGTAACTCAGTCAGTTAAGCCTCTGCCTTTGGCTTGGGCCATGATCCCAGGGTCCTGGGATTGAACCCTGTGTTGTCAGGCTCCCTGCTCAGCCGGGAGCCCGCTTCTCTCTCTCCCCCTGCTTGTGTGTGCACTCTCTCTCTCTCTCTCTCTCAAATATATATATATATAGATATAGATATATATATATATATATAGATATATTTTTTTTTTTTTAAAGAGCTCTACTTTGGGAAGGTATGAGAAAGAAATAGGGATGCTCTACAATTATAATTGTGAGGTCCTAGGAAGTCCATGTTTTCCTTTTACATGTGAATAATAAGGAAAATGGTCTCATTTAAGAGAACCCAGCAAAGCGTATTTGTGGTTTGGATTCAGACTTTCATGAAAAATGCAAATGAGAAATCCAGTATATGAACAGGTCAAAAACATGCAATTGTTTTTCTCCTGGTAAACCAGAGTTTAGAATAGATCCCTTTTCATTGTTTTGTCCTGAGGGAACTTTGAGCTGAACCAGACCTGAAATGCCACTGTTCCAAAATAGAAATTTCTCATTAATAGATTCAACCCTTATTCCATTGACTTGCTCTCATAGGCCACTGGGAAACTGTCCAGTTGATATCTGGAGAAGTCTGAGCTGTTAAGCATATTAATGACATTGCTTTCTACTCTGAGATTTGAAAGCAGAAATATGGGTGTCAGGCGAAGGATCAGCTTTCCTACTGATAAAACTGGATTGGAGGACGTCGCTTGCCCCCAAAGGCAAAAGAGGCTTCTTCATGCTCTCCTTTCATTACTACCCAAACAGGCCCCCCAACAAATCAGTAAACAAATAAAAACCCTGGGGAGTAGAGGGCTTCGGTTCACAAAATTCAAATTTCCATCCTGTCAGGGTATATTATCCTCGTGTTTCTGCCCTGTGCTCATTTTCACGCCACCCCGAAGGAGAGGCTGCTGACTTGATTGGAAAAGTTGGAAAGAGGTTCACTTGCACACAGGTGGCCTACACTCCCTTTGGCAATTTTGCTCAGAACTTGCCTGACAGCAGGTTGTGCCCATTCACCTCTCCTTTGCTTGTTATGCCCATGGGGGCAGGTGCGTCCCACCCACGTTCTTCAGTCTCGCTTTAATGCAGGTAAAGCTGGTGCTTTCAGCCCTGACTGCCTTGTCTGTCTTCCAAATGGTTCACAACTTGAAGAAACCAAAAGAGTGAGTAATTGGCACTTCCTTCAAAAATTCCAGCAGCCTCCACGAGATGCCAAGGACATGTTCCACTGGGCAGAGGAGTTTCCAGATATGTCAGGAGTGGGGAAATGTCCCAGTTAAGCTCACATCCGCTCTTAGGCCCTGAGACCCATCAAAACTAGTCTTTGTCCTACATGTTGTTTCCCTCTTGACAATGCTCTCCACGGATGTCCCAAGAGAATTGTAGTGAAGGCCCAGCACCTCAACCCTATGGCTTTCAACGCCATAAGAAGAGCAGATCGGCTTTGGTAAGGGCCCAGTTCCAAGTGCCTCCCCAGATTGCCTTCACCGTATCTTTCACTTCTCTAGTGAAAGATACCCATCTTTCCTCTCCCCGAATTTCATTATTCGCCCATGTCCTTTGAATGGGGCAACCAGATACACTGTAAGAAATCTAGAAAAAAATCTCGGTCGGGAAGCCGTGACAGGACATACCGTAAGTACAGTTGGCAGCCCGCGCTCAGCTCCCAACTTGCCACAAAGAACATATGAACTCTTTGTGCCTGACACTTTACACAATATGCTCCCTGGCTTTAAGAAAACATTACTTCATGTTCTTGCTCTAATCAGTCTTGTCTGCCAGCCTCGAGAACGGAGAGGTTCATTGTTATATGCAGCTATCATTTGTCCCGTCTCCCGGCTCTCTCTGCCTTCAATATCTTTGTGGTATTTAGTGAAAGTAATTTTCAGTTGGAAATCTTCTGCCCTTTCAGTAAGTGCAAGTATAGCACTTCATCAATGGCCAAAGAATTCTGAGCTATCTGGGATGTATCAGGACAGTTGATAAAACCTCACGGAGCAACCTATGATAGTACATCCCATCATAAATTAAAAAAAAAAAAGGCAGAAAGGGCCTTTGTCAGTGTTTATCTGAAGCGCTTTTATTCTTTGCCCTTGATTTCCTCTTCAGAAAATTGATGTGCCCTTAAATTGAAGCAAGAGGCTTGACAGGTGATGGTTAGTGTGATAACTGCTCAGATTTCATCAGCCAGTGTTTTTCTGGTGGTGCAATTGTCGGAACTTTCAGCTAGATTACCTGTCATCCACTACATCAGATAAAAGAGGCAGAGTTGAAAGATGCAGTTTTGCCACCGTACCTTATAGGAAATGAAAAGTGCAGGTGTGGTAACAGTAGCAGGAAAGAAGTACAATTATTTTCTAATCAGGCTATTTCTTTGAGAAAGTTGGTGCCCAAATTGGCAACCGTGGGGCAAAGCCATGGCTAAATTTGCATTGTTAAATGTATGAGGAAGGAAATGAAAGGAATGGTCAGTCATGCTGTAGGTAGTTCTACAGGCTCGCCCTTCCTGATCCGTTTTTATTTGTTCCACAAATTGAAATAGTCGTGGTTTATTTTTAGATACAAGAAAAAAATGTTCCTATTTTGGATACGTCTCAATATGCTGATGTTAAGCCTGTATTTTGATCTGCTGTTAAGCTGTTTGAAACTGTGAAGGGAGACATTATTGCACAGAAAGTTCTACAGAAAAACTTTTCAGCTAAAAAGAGAGACAAAGGCGTGTTTTGGAGGCACTGTGCTATATAGCCAGAATAATTTTGTGACAAATTTTTTTCCCCCAGATTTTCAAAGCAACAGAAGGTGATGAATCAAAAGAGGAAAGACTCTGGATAAATACGTGTTTTTATTTTGTGAGATTATATTGTGCACTATTTCCTAAACATCAGATTATACAGAATTAACTAATTCTGTCCCTTTTAAGCTGTCACTTCTTCAGAAGAAAAATAGGTATTTCGATACAGTTGTCCCATGAAAAATGGAAATTTGTTTTCCCTGGAAACTGAAAGGTGTACCTTCCTTCTTGATAGGCTGTAGGAGAGCTATACACTGTGATCTTACCACATTAGATAAGGCCCCCTTTGATCCTCACTAGAAAAGACTTATTTTCAGAGTTTCCTGCAATTATCTATGATCGTTTATTTTCCAGAGTAAAATTTAGCATCCAAATCTGGCTCTCATACAAGGAATAATTGTTTGCTATTGGGACAAAGTAATGATTGTCCGTAACACAGTCACATACACAGTTAGACCTTCCCATTTCGGTTTAATTACACATACTCATCAGAGTAAATCTTACCAGAAAATGTTTAGCCCCAAGTGAAGCCTTCTCTTCTGGCGAGTTTAGTATACTTTGTTAGATATCGATTTACTAAGAGCAGTTGATACTTACTTACCGTGTCATTTCTGAAATTTCCCTTCTCATTTTTTTTCATTTGGAGGTAGCTTTCTGTACTAGAAATAAGACTAAATTAGGGAGGCCACAAAACTCAAAGGCCAAGCATTTGGGTGTTCAGAGAAGAGTCTAAGATCCTATGCACCAAACTCGAAACATTGTTTACCCCAAGGAAAGTGGCTGGGGAGAGGAGAGAGGCAGATTATTAACTTTTTCTTTATACATCTCTGTATTATTGGACTTGAATTACCTTTGTAACTAAAAAGTAATAATAGAATAGAAATGTTGAAAAAATGCAATCTTAGAAATTGATAACTTGATTAATTTATTATATTTATTGAAATATCATTGGCACACAATAGTACATTAGTTTCAAGGGTACAGCATAGTGATTTGACAACTCTCTTCCTTAGGCTCTGCTCACCACAAGTGTAGCTACCATCTGTCACTATACAATGCTATTCCAATACCATTGAATACCATTGACTGTATTCTCTATACTGTAACTCATAGGCTTGTGATTTACTCACTCCATTACTGGAAGCCTGTATCTCTCACTCCCCTTCACTTCTTTTGCTCATCCCCCCACACCCCTTCTCTTCTGGCAACCACCAATTTGTTCTCTGTATTTAAGGGTCTGTTTCTGCTTTCCATTTGTTTTATTTTTTAAATTCCACATATAGTGAACTCATATAGTATTCATCTTTCTCTGTTTGACTTACTTCACTTAGCATTATACCCTCTAGGTCCATCGATGGCGAGACCTCATTCTTTTTTATGACTGAGTAATATGCCATTGTATATATATACATCTTTTTTATCCATTCATCTATCAGTGGACATTTGGGTTGCTCGCATATCGTGGCTATTGTAAGTAATGCTTCAGTAAACATAGGGGTGCATGTATCTTTTCAAATTAGTGTGTTCATTTTCTTTGGGTAAATAGCCAGTAATTGGATTATTGGATCCTATGGTATTTCCATTTTTAATTTTTTGAGGAACCTCCATACAGTTTTCCACAGTGGCTGCACCAATTTACATTCCTACTGGTGGGGCACAAGGGTTCCCTTTGGTCCACATCCTTGGCAACCCTTCTTATTTCTTGTCTTTTTTATTCTAGCCATTCTTAGCTTTAAATCCTGGCTCCTCTGCTCTCTAGCTATGTAATTTGGGGCTAGTAATTTTTTATCCATTGAGCCTTAGTTTCCTCATTTGCAAAATGGCATTAATAATAATACCCAAATTATAGAATTATTGTGAAGTTTAAATATATAATCCATATGAAGTGCTCTGCATATGGAAAATACCCAATAAACATCCACTCTTTGGAATAAGGAGGCTTGACTACCTATCACTAATTACATATGAAAAGTGTTTCTTGAGTGAAAAATGTGAACTCCTCTGAGTCTACTTTTTTTTCCCTTTATAAAATGGGTAGATTAGAAGTGATTGTATCTTAGGCCCCTTTACTTCTAACATTTTATTATTCCATTCAGTATGTAGTTGGAAGAGTGCATGAATGTCGATCGCATGCAATAAAACTCAAACTGGGATCTCAGTCTACCATGTATGTCGTTATTACAACCATTTGATTGAGTCTATGTCTAGAAAACCATTCCTTCAGACAACCACAGTCTAGATGTGACCTAACTGTTGGTTCAGAGCTAGGAGACCTCTTTAGATGATACTTCCCCACAAAAGAAGTCTCTGCTTCCACCAGCAAGAACAGCTTGCTATCTCTTCCTTGGCCAAGATCCCTACCTTCGTGTCTTTAAAACACAAAGCCACTAACCATTTAAGAAACCCAAAATGTGGAGGGCCTGTGTGTCTCAGTCAGTTAAGCATCCAACTCTTGATTCCGGCTCAGGTCATGATCTCAGGGTCCTGGTATTGAGCCCATGTTGGGCTCCAGGCTCAGCAGGGAGTCTGCGTAAGAATTTTGTCTCTCCTTGTCCCCCTTTGCTCCACTTGCATATGCATACTTTCTCCCTCTAAAATGAATAAATAAATATTAAACCTAAAAGACATTCTCTACCCTGTGAAATCTTGCCTGACCTCTCCACCTATAAGAAAATCTTCCTCCACCAAATTCCAAGTTTTTCATCCTGGCTAGAGACTTGTGAAGTCATGTGGGTCAACCTCTCATTATAGCTCATGCAGTTTCATCGACAGGGAATTCACTATATTTTGAAGTAGATTATTACATGTGTATATTTTGAACTAGATTGTAACTTGTGATTGATTAGCATAAATTATTAGAAAGCTTTTCCTCACATTGAACTGAAATCAAGCTTCCTATAACTTCCACCCTCTTATCCTGGCTTGCTCTCCCCAAAGCTGTGCATAACCCACCCCTCCTTTTGTGAGATGGCCTGCTGCACCTTTCAAATTTGCCTCATGTCTTCTTCATGCTTACTCTTTTCTAGGCTCACTATCCACTATCCACTATCCACTATCCATCGAAAGTAAAGTAAGCAGTACATGGTCCTTCAGTAGTCCTCAAAAATTATGGCTGCACCCCTGTCATCATTTGGACTTTCTTCCCACACACACCTTGATGTGCTCTTATAAAGTATATTACTGACAGAGCTCTACTGCAGAAATGCTCTGACAAGTATCAAATATAGGGGGGCAATGATCTCTCTCCCTGAGCACAATATTTCCATCTAGGGCTACATGTGTTGTTTATTTTATTTTGCCAGCATTCTCCAAATTACCACTCATAGAAATCTTAATATTTTAAAAAAAGAAGAAGTTAGTTTGGCCTAACTGGGTTTTGGTGAACCCATTTTCTTTTTTGTTAATCATCACTTTCTTTTTTATGCATGGATAACCATCTGTTTAATGATTTCTTTTAAAATATTTTCTTGCTGAAGCAATTAGACACCCATAGGCAAAAAAAAAAAATCAATCTAATTTCACAACTTATACAAAAGTTGACTCAAAAAGGATCATAGACTTAAATGTAAAATGAAAAGCTATAAAACTTTCAGGAAACAATGACAACAAAAACATAGGAAAAAAAATCTTTGGGACCTGGGACTGGGGAAGGGATTCTTAGACTTGATACTTCCAGAAGCATGATCCAAAAAAGAAAAAATTAATAAACTGGATTAAAGAGTTTGCTCTGTGGAAGTCCCTGTGATATGAATGAAAAAAACAAACCACAGCTGAGAAACTATTTGCACACCATACAACTGACAAAGGGCTTGTGTCTAAAATATATCAAGAATTCTCAAAACTCATAAGGAAAAATAAATGAAGACAATTAGAAAATGAACATAAGACATGAAGTGACATTCATTTCACTGGAAAATATATATCGATGGAAAATAAGCACATGGAAAACGTTCAACACCATTAGCCATTTGGGAAATGCAAATTAAAACCACAGTGAGATGTCACTCTGCTTCTATCAGAATGACTAAAATAAAAAATAATGATAACCTTAAAAACTGGTGAGGATGTGAAGAAACTGGGTCAGTCACACATTTCCAGTGGGAATGTAAAATGGTACAGCTACTCTAGAAAAAGTATGACAATTTCTTAAACTGAACAAGTGCTTATCCTATGAGCTGGCAGTTATACTCTTGGGAATTTATCCCAGAGAAATGAAAACATATTTATACTAAAACCTATACATGAATATTCATAGTAGTTTTATTTGTGATAGAATCTCTAAGAAACTCAAATATCCTTCAGCGAATGAATGGTTAAACACTCTGTGGTACATCTGTACTGTGAAATACTACTCAGCAATAAAAAGTAACTATTGATACAGTTTCCTTTTGAAATGTGATGTGGCCATGTCACAGAGTTTGGGCCAAAGGGATAACAACATACATATATCCTTAAAGGCAGAAATATGCCTTTTAACCTTCCTGCTGGCTGGATTGTTAATGGGATGGTTGGAGTCAGAGCTAACATCTTGGACCATGTAGTTTAAGCCTTGTGTAGAAGACAACAGAGCTATATGATAGAGGAAGCCTAGGAACCTGATGATGACAGAACTACCATGCCAACCTTGGACTACTTCTGAATCTCTTTTATTTGAGTGTGTTATAACCAGTAAGGGTAAGTCATCTTTATTTTGGGTTTTCTGTCTCTGGCAGATGGATCCAAACATAGCAGATGCAAGATGCACATACAGGGAACAGAAAGAAGAGCAGTATGACTGGAAGATAGTAGCAAGGAGAGAGTAGAAAATGAAGTCAGGGAAGTGATTGAGCCATATAAAGGGAAGAGGTTTATTTAAAGTGAGATGGAAAGCCATTTTGGGAAGCCATTTTTTTTTATTTTTTTATTGTTATGTTAATCACAATACATTACATCATTAGTTTTTGATGTAGGGTTCCATGATTCACTGTTTGTGCATAACACCCAGTGCTCCACGCAGAACATGCCCTCTTTAATACCCATCACCAGGCTAACCCATCCCCCCCCCCTCCTCCCC